>NT_177210.1:8260-53373 GCF_000188095.3 Bombus impatiens | reverse complement strand
GACGATGGAATCGGGCGGCGGTTATTAATATCTGTAAGGTTCAACGTCATCGCGTATCACCGCGCTCGCGTGACGTTTGCACGCAACGCATATAGCCCGACCGGTGAATGATGTAAGAAGAAAACGTCGCCGCTTACGTATCATCGGCGTACGTTCGGCTCTAAACGTGGCGAGAAGAAGAAGAAAAGGACGAGGGAAAAGATGAGGAACGAAGAAAAGAAGGAGAAAGTGAAGGTTGGCGCGGCAAAAAAGGGGGAAAAGAAGAAAAGACGCGCGGTGGACGATGCGCGAGAAAGAAGAGGCGGCCTCTGCATTTATCGTCAGCCGTTCCGTATTTATACCGAGTTAACCAACTCGGCTGGACCCGGGCCAGCATCATCGCTTCTCCATTTTACGTTTTCCTCCCTTTGCGCTAGCTCGCACGACCGACAGACAACCCTTCGAAGATAACAAGATTCTATTGGGGATGCTAGTCGCAAAGCGAATGGCCATACGTTGTCCGAAATGAGAACAGTGGCGGACGAAAGAAAGTTTAGAAGTTTAATAGAACGTAAAAAGACAGGAGAACTTGATGGGATGAGTTTGTGTCCAGCAGAAGAAATGAATAAATAGAATATAAAGGGGGATGATACAAACTCAGCAATTTCAAATTCTCGACGAAAAGTCGAAAGAAGTATGAAATACAAAAAGACAGCACAATTTTCTCAGATACATTTGTATTTAGTAAGAGAAGTGAATAAACAGAGTGTAAAAGGTGGACAGTACGAAGTGGGCAATTTCAAACTACCGCCAATGTGGAAGAAGAGACGAGAAAAGCTGTTTTGTTGCGCTTTAGCAATCGTTTTATGGCTACATGAAGAAATAATAATCATACAACGTCACAAAGCTCAAAAGCGAGCAGAACTCGTTCAAATATTTTGTCAAGGTAATTCGGCGACCACCTTATGCAACCTACTACCTGCTTTAACCGCAGTTAACTTCCTATGGGATTTTCTTAAAAGTAAATTGCAATCTGGTTTATTGGAACAGTTCGGGCAACAAGGGAATTTGCATAATCGAATAGTTCGCATAATAGAGGCTCACCAGCTATCGCCACCCGTTACATTACAAATTCGGATACGACAAACTGTCGTAACCGAGTCTGTTTAATTCGTTTCCACGATTACACGATCTTTGCTTTCATTACGATTTTTTATTCTTAGTAAGAATGAAATATTTTCCACTTTGTAACTGAATATTATACCATATATAGATGTATGTATGAGACAATAAATATTTTGGAAAAATTACGTAAGAACGAAATATATCCGTGATCCTTACACAATCCTTACAGAAAGAATATATCACAGATCCTTACACGTTCGTATAAGAGCTCCACCTCAGTTCGAATAATAAGAGGCTCCCTTAGGAGTTCGTATATTCGAAGTTGGGTTTCAATTTGTTTGTAGAAACGAGGTGCGGATAAGCGAAGTTGCACTGTAAAGTGTACGACAATAAACCAAACACAATTAAGCAACTAAAAGATGCTGTTCGAGAAACGAACGTACCTTTGTGTCTGCAGTATATCTGCAGTATCTTTCTGGTATTAGATATACAGGGTGGTTGGTAACTGGTGGTACAAGCGGAAAGGGGATGATTCTACGCGAAAAAAGAAGTCGAAAATACAGAATAAAAATTTTTTTTTAATTCTTCCATCGAGACAACGATCTACAGTGAGATCCGTTATAACGAGACGTGATAAGGTGCATGCGTACCGAGCCAAAATTCAAAGTCGATTTTCTCGAAAACAAAGCCTCGAACGAAAAATTGTTATTCTATATTTTCGACTTCTTTTCTCGCGTAGAATCACCCCCTTTCCGTTTGTACCACCAGTTACCAAAGTAACTGGTGGTACAAGCTGAAAGGGGATGATTCTACGCGAAAAAAGAAGTCGAAAATACAGAATAAAAATTTTTTTTTAATTCTTCCATCGAGACAACGATCTACAGTGAGATCCGTTATAACGAGACGTGATAAGGTGCATGCGTACCGAGCCAAAATTCAAAGTCGATTTTCTCGAAAACAAAGCCTCGAACGAAAAATTGTTATTCTATATTTTCGACTTCTTTTCTCGCGTAGAATCACCCCCTTTCCGCTTGTACCACCAATTACCAACCACCCTGTATTTTACAAACAATTTTCAAATAGGACTAAAAGAACTGTCGCTTTTTATTTTATTATCGCACACACTGTATGCTGTAGAATAGATGACTGCTACTAATATGATAAAAAAAAATACTGAAATTCGTAGGGTATTGTTCTTTTATCCGCCACTGTATTAGAACAGCTACTGATGTTATTTTTCTTTTTTTATTTATTGATATTTACAATCAATTCTCGTATTGAGAATTTTCAGTAATTTTTTCTGGCGTGGCGCAGTCACATGGCTAAATTTTTTCTGGCGAGCTACTGATGTTTAGTACAAATTCAACGAGTTTTGCTGTTTTTCGATCCTGATTATTTTATCGATGATTATCATATACGGTGACTTTATTATTCGAGAGACTATTGCTCCGCAAACAATGGACACGAAAAGTATATTAGAGATTTACTTAGCAGTATTTTTATGCTTTTAAAAATTTGAATGCTATAACGAAAAATAACACGAGAGATGAAGGAGAAACCTGATGAAAAATCGCCTCATTGGGAAATGAGAATATGCGCAAATACGTTTTTGTATCCATTGTATCTGTTTATAGTAGCGTTGTCGAATTAATTGTTTTCTAAATGCATTAAAACACTTGTAACCAGTAAATTGATTTTGTCACAGGTATATCAAATCATCGAGTAGTATAATTCATTCGAATAGGAATTCCATTAGGTTGTCCGGAAAGTGTCTTTCTTTCGCAAACGAGCTTTTTACGACAGTTTATCTCAAGAGAACAAAATGTATCGTACGTAATTCGACAAAATAGCATAAAACAAAAAACGTTATGCGACAATTATTTCCTGATAAAACGAAAGAAACTTTTCGAACAAGCTAATAGATCGATAGATTTACTTTTGTTAGTCCTATTAAACCAAACGTGCGTTATCGAGAACTTGCTTAGCTTGAGTAAGTAGGAAATCAGATTTAATTTACGCAAAGACTGATGAATCTGGAAATAAACGTTCCTCCCTTCTTCATTTCTGATTTCTCTTTCTGCTTCGATCAATAAATCGACCGCGTGATATTGAACAGTAATTTCTGTAATTGACTTAAGAAAATGAGTAGGATAGGTATAATTCTAGAAAGTCAACGCCTATCATTTCAAAAATCATCATAGGTCTATCGCGGAGAAGATGCTATTAATTTCTCAACACAATGATACAGTCGTGTAATTAATACTTTCTCGAGATTTTGATATAAGAAACAGTTCGACCTGAGACGTTTTCGAAAAGAAAATTTCCTCCTAAACGATATTTCTATATTTTTCGTGATATGTTGCAACAGAGAAAAAAACAAACGGCATAATTTTTCGCCCAACGAACCGTTGCTTACCGTTAAATTACGACAGTTGCGTCAATTAATTCGAATCTGTGCTTTCCATCGTGTGTCTGGCGACTGGAATTGGACTACGTCCAAACATATTGAAGGAAATTAAGGAACAGCAAGAATAAACCTGAGGGAAAGTTACGATAGCTGATACGATAATTTCTTGCCAACAAGATTCATCGGTAACAGGTGATTGAGAAACTTTGCCCGATTCCATAAAGATCTGCTAATTTTGAATGCACGTCAGAGCTATTAAAAGTAATTAAACTGTGTCAAATTAAATCACCACGTATTTAAATCGATCACGTTGAAGACAAATTTCCAGATACATATTTTTATTGAAATATATGTTTGAATAAATATTAGGCATATTTAACTTCTCAGCGACAAAATAGCGATAATAAAATATAATATATAAAACGACGAAAATATAATAATACAAAAAAGCGATCAAATATCGAGCGATTATTGGGAATTGCGAGAATCGAAGATGTCGAAGTGGTTTCGCAGTGAAACTGGCACGCAGTGTACAGAGAATGTGTAGAGAAAGTAAAATCAAATCCAAGCGAGAGAAATCCATAAAAATGTTTTATTTTGCTGAAAGAACGTTCCGGCGATCGATATTGTTTATTTAATCATATGCAACTTGTAATTCAATTTGTCTCAAGATTCTTGAGGAGGAATTCATTTCAGTGAGACATTATCCTGTTGTTATTTATTTCATATCAATTGTGTATTATTTTCCTGTCGCGCTCTTTGTATGGCGATAAGAGTCTTCTTATGACGATTCTGCACAGAAAGACGCGAAAATGGTCCAGGACGGTGCACAGAAAATTGGGACCGCTTGTATAAAACATTACAAGTGCGAAGAAACGAGTCTTCAGGAGAAAAGGAAAACTCACGCATCGACGTAGATAACAAATTCATCAAAAAGTGAAATGTATCTGAGGAAAAGACTGTATGTGCCAGCTCTTAGTTGCAAAGAAAGCTTAATATCCCATTAATTCGTCTGTATGACACAGACAGAAGCCAAAAAAAAAAACGGGTAACTAACAATTATTTACATTTACATCTTTCTGTATAGAGACGATGCTGTGCCACCTTATTCTAACATTGTTAACAATTATTTGGAAAGAGAAATTCCACTTAAATTCTGTACTACGGTATTCTTATCGCTATGTAGGGCACTTTCCAATAAAAAAATCAACATTTTTCGATGTTCGCGCTTGCAGTGTTTCCTACGACCACTTTTCGATTATGAAAACAAGGTGCAGACTGGATGGTGAAATTTAATCGCTACGTTTCGTACGCATCGCGGCTTGGGTTTCAGGAAAATTGGAATATAACGGAACTGCAAAGGGTGAGGCAGTGTCTTCGAAAGCTGCAAGCTCGTAGATATATTTGCCGGCAGTCACGAAGCAAAAGCGTCCGGGACACGGCGACGAGAATAGTAACTGGTAGGCGAAGTTGACACGATAGAAATCGTAGCCTAGGGAGAGACTTTGAGCATGGAGACTTCCGTCTCTCTACACTTTCATGCGATTCCCCCGGTATTTGTTGCTGAAACGCGCAGAATCATCGTACGGATACGTCCGTCCAAGGAAAAACAGTCAACTGCTGAATAAAAGAACTGAGACACCGAGAAAGTTTAATGCAGCCATTATTTACTTTCACGACTCGAAATCACTTTTATCGTCTACCATCCACCGATTCCCCTTAAACTTTACGAACTGGATTGCTTCCAGTGAACAACACCTCGCCGAAATGCTTAGCCGACCAATTTGCGGCTGCGAATGTTTCTTTCAATTTACCAGGGAATTCGATACAATTTTTCCGAACAGCTACAAATTTCATTTGTTTCGATTGTCGGACTATTTGAGTAAATTGTTTAATACGATACTATTGTCATTGTTTAATACGATAGATTTGACTGCAGATGCCACAAACGCAAGTAATTATTTACATACTGTTGTGTTTAAATTATTTAGTAAGTATTTATTCAAATAGTTGTTCGAGTAAATTGTTTGAATTTTTAAATAATTTTATTTAAATAATTCGAATAATAAACTGCAACAATTATTTGCGTATTATTAGACGTACAAATACAGCAAATAACTATTTGAATAAATACTTGTTAAATAATACGAAATAATTGTTTGAATAAATTATTTGAATTTTAATAATTGATTAAAATAATTCAAATAATTATTCGTATATTATTAAAAGTACAAATACAACAAATAATATCTGAATAAATATTTATTAAATAATATGAATGAATAATTGTTTGAATATATTATTTGAATTTAAATAATTGATTAAAATAATTCAAATAATTATTCGTATATTATTAGACGTACAAATACAACAAATAACTATCTGAATAAATGTGTATCAAATAATATGAATGAATAATTGTTTGAATATATTATTTGAATTTAAATAATTGATTAAAATAATTCAAATAGTAAATCCAAATCATTATTATATATAAAACAGCAAATAACTATTTGAATAAATTCTTATTGAATAATTGTTCGAATAAATTAGTTGAATTTAAATTTATCTATTAAAAACATATTAGAAAAATGATACTTTTACACGATGGAACTAGTTTCCCAACATGTAATGAAGATCAAATCAAGATCAAAATTCAAATCTCAGAATTTATATTTCCCTACTTGTAACACTTGCATCGACTACTTGTGATAATATAATGTCCACGACATTATAAACTACTATACCAAATGCGATTCGCATTTGGTTAAAAATTTTATCTAATATGTACCTGACGCATGGAATTTCTCTTTAAGTAAGGATCTCTTTGCGTGTTTATCTTTAATCTACGTGGATATGCTGTTGTGCAAACACTCTCAGCAGCTCATTATTTTCATATTTTCAAGGTACGGTTAGAAAATAAAGTGCATTGCTACGAGCACAGCGAGAGAATAAACGTGAAGAAAGATTTCGATGCGATCTATTGGTACTTCGTCCGACACGAGCGGTTTATTTTGTAAAACCGATCAACAAGCGAAGGAACCGGAACCTTTCATCGCATAATTAAGACATAAATCAACGAAGTAGATCGATGTTCCGCGGATAATAAAATTATGTCCGAGATACTTTTTATTTCGCTAATAGCACACATAGTATCGAACAGGACGAATGGATTGACGTTCAAACTGCAAATATTTAAACGATGATTCATTGGAAAAAATTCACCTATAACATAAATATTACAAATATATAACAGAATATGCAGTGACCCTCGAAATTATGTGAATACTTATAAATATAACACGCTTGGTTGGCGCCGTAACAAGCTACGCCTATCGCGATTACGTTGAAAATATTCGAAAGCGATTAGAAGATTACAAAAATATGAAACTTACTAAAAAATTAGTATACAGTGTAAGTAATGATTAGTACAGACATATATATATAATTAATTCCAAAGGTGATATCAGAGTACTGCAATTTGCTAACGTAATGAATAATTGACTGCTCAAATACCTCGATCTGTTCGTAATAAATATCCTGTAATTTCATCCATTTGCAAATTCATTTCGCCAATATAATCGTGATAATCACGTTTCACTGCATTGCTAATGAAATTGCAAAATCTTTCGCACAACATAAATAAATAAATCCGACATATCCAGAAAAGTTTCCACAAGTGTTTAAATAGCTTCGTATCAATTAAAATACCAATTACAACTAGACTGCGAATATTTATGCATTTTTTTGAAATTTTACGATGCAAGAATGTACGGAATGCGTATGGTATACGAAAATATATAGCACATCCTTAGGAAAGGTACTCGTTATAATTTTTAATAACTAATATCCAACCTCTATCTAAATTCCATTTCCTTGCTCGTGTCTATGAAGATATAAATCTGCATAAAATTCCGCGCTCGAATTATATCAATGCACAGTTACGTATTTCCAATCCTAATCGAAACTTCTTTCACCGTACGATCGAAGATATTGGCTTGGCAACTAAATGATTAGAAAACTTCGTCGTGTCTTAATTACAGCCGTACCGCGCACAATAAACGGCATTAATTTCTTTTTTTTCCTTCTTTTTTTGGCCATATCTTTTGCCGAAATGATCCACGAGGTCCGTTGCCTGGCTCTCGCCTCTTCGTGCTTTTTTTTCCTTTTTTTTTTAAAATCCACTTAAATCCACTATCGTTGACCTCAATGACGTGTCAGAATCCCAGAAAGAAATTCCAGAAATTAGGGGAAAGTTGCAAAAACTGCAGGTACATATTGCATAAAGTATTTCATGCCATTTTTTTCTTCTTTAATTCGTTGATAATTCCTACATATGCTAATTACGCGAACCGAGGTTTCACACGGGACGCACACTTTCAAATTGTGTCATGTACAGCACGAGGAACATGGAACATTTTGAACCTATTGGAAACTAAGTGATTGCGGATTTTGTCAATACCACGTAATGACAAAATCCGCAATCACTTAGTTGCCAAGCCAATATTATTGCGATTTTACGAATTTCTACCGATCATTTGAACTTCCTCTGTCGTCCTTCGCAGCATCACGGATCACATTCGACTCCCGTTTTTCCATCTTCGTTACAGACGACCAATCGTCCTCTCAGTTTCACCGGCACTCGTGCAAATGCTAAGCTAAATTCCGATACAGTGCACGATACGCTGCATTTCTACAGCACGAGAAAAGGCGCAACATCGTTTGCTGTGTTAATGGTCTTTGGTTTCTAGTACATAGGAGCACTGGCTTTCCTCGCCTCGAGTGACTCGCTGAACTTTTTACGTGCGAGTGCCAATGCTCTCGCGATCGAATCTATCGTCCCTTCTTCCTTTGGAACATCGATCCCGGCTTATCTGTACAACTTTGCCGTATGAAAAAGCACCTAAGTCTGTCTGGCCATCGAGACCGCTAATTTCTCAATGTTAGCCCGAACGTATTTTATCGACGCCAGATTTTTCATAAAAATCTTAATGTCACGTACCTTTGACAATTGCTCGTAAACGTAAACTGACACGGCAAAATCCTGTTTAAAGACTTTAGGTTTTTGGACGATGATATTCTTGCTTTCAGTAGGTATAGCTTGGTTACTTTGGTTTATTATTGTTAGTACAGTATTATATGTGAACGTATTATGATTTCGTGTACAGCTAACGGGATGCTTAATTTTTTTTTGAGAAAGGTTTTGGAGCAAAGTTTATCAATGGCCATAATGAAAATTTTGAAAATAACATAAGCAACTCGTATCGAGAGCAAAGTAACCCCAGGACTTTTAAATAGGAATTTGGAAAGTATATTACGTTTTGGTATTTTATTGTGATACGGTAAATTCAAATAGAAATTTCATTGTCAAGAAATGTTCGTATCTTTGCTACTCGTTTACTTGGAAGATTATTACGTACATGTTTATCGCTGAATATCATAAAATAATTTTCTAACTTTATTGAATTTGAATAAAATTACTCGGCAACTTTATTCGAATATTTCGTTAACAATTTAACAATACGATAAGCTGTTTTCGTAACAAATATAGTATGCTTTGTGTTAAATAATAATATTCGTACGAATAAAATATTATTAATCAATGACACATCTGTGCATAAAGAAGCAGATACAACGAGAAGAAATCCTTTCACGGAGCTTCCTCGAGGTATACGAAAAGTCTTAGAAAGGTTTCACGCAGAATACCTTGAAGAGCTACTTAACTTTAGAACGTTTTGACTGCTTGTTATCTAAAAGAGGAAGATAACCATATTTTCAGAAGAGGCATTCGTCAACCTTCTCAATATGATCTTATCTAAAATCATCAAAACTCTCCAACGAGATCTATAGAAAGTTAAAAGATCGGAAATTAAATAAATTCTCATTGCAAGTATCATAACTTATAATTAATTCTTTTAACAAAAGATATTTCTCGCTCGTCTTTAAATTTGTTTTCTTATCGTGAAACATTTTTCATACTCTAAAATGACGACGTCGTATAGTTTAAATAGTTGGTTATTAATTTTATCGACTATAAATTAATGACCAATTGGCGATTCTCGTTCCCTAAATCTCGTCGACTGACACAAATTTTTAAGTACAAGTTTTCGAATGGAAGCTCGATTTTCTCCTCTTTTTTTTCAATTGAAAACTACTCACCGATTCGGACGAGAGTGGTAGCCCTAGCATGGCAATACCATAGACCGGTTCTACCAGATAAGTCTGTATAACCACCATCACGAAAGCAAGTTAAGACACCTACGAATTACACGGTCTTACGGTATATCGCAGGTAAATACCAACGACGTGTTTTCCTTCGTTGAAAATCTAAACGCAAAACGAGCGCGCTTCCAAGGAATCAATGATCCTTGCAAGTTATGTACTTGCGTACTCTATATAATGACCCACTTAATCTCAACCTTTAAAGAACGCTGTTTCCTTATAAAGATGTTCTTAACATATTATGAAACAAAATCACGTTAACGAGACGCTTCATTTGTTATTTCCTTTTAATTAATCCACGTTATTAAACTGTCACAGTTTAATGACGAATGGGAGTTCCAAGAATTTGCTGAATAATTTTTCTACTATTTTTTTCCATCTAGATGCTACAATTATATGAAATTTGGAGAAATTGAAATTGAATAGAAAGAGAGATTGGTTTAAAATCTTTACTTTGATTGGAAAAACGAAACAACGATTTAATTTATTTAGTTTTATTCGTTAACGAATTAAGTAGGATCAATAGATATATTTTTGTACAATAACGTTTATACGTTTTCCTGGTAAATATAACAAATCTGTTCTTTAACTTTTATTATACGTAGGACATTTTTATTTAAATTATTATTTTATTTAAACTATTATAACTAATTATTATAACTATGTGCTATAATCTGCATTTATATTGTGCATAAAAAACGTTACAAGGAACTATAGTCTTAAATGAAATTCTAGATTAAGTTGATATATCCATTATTTACTTTATACAATGATACAATTCGACCGTCAATTGTACACATAAATGTTATAAGGAAACCGTGAAAGGTATATTGATAAAATCTCTAAATGTGTGATAATACAGGGAAGGTAAATACTGTTCAGACTAACGGTGTATGTGTTACGATCTTTCCCTATCGTCAATTAATTTCCAGGTCATTTTACAGTGGGTCAATAACTCCTTATAATTTAATCAGGAAATTTAGATAAAACAGGCAAGTAAGTTGAAAATAAAAGAAAACAAGTTGTTGAAAAATGTGATAACTGATAAATAAATAAATAAATGTGATAAATTTATCTTACTGAATCATTTCTCTGTAACAGCCAATATAATATTTATGTATATTTTACGTTACCTAAGCATACAAATATATTAATGAAAGTTGAATTCAAAATAATTGATAATAATACATCGCATAGATAAAACTTGCACCTCATTAATAAATATTTTTCCAAAGTTTAAATACGATGAATCCGTTACACGAAAAGGTTACATTATATTCAAAGATAATGGCAAGTCTATTAATGAAAAACTTTTTAAAAATGTTGGTTCAAGGTCTAAATTGTAAAATTTTAAATGTTTTAATAAATTTTAAATTTATTCATAATCTTTACCGATGCAGCAAGAATATACGATAACAGCAATACCTGAGTAATAAAAATTTTGGCCAATAGCGTTCAATACACGTTTTTAATACAAGCGTTACGTACTAACGTGTATTATGTAGTACCGTACAGTATTGTTAGGTACAAACTGGACGAAACTAACGATATGTCATCCGTTTTCTCCTAAAAAATAAAACGTACTCGAACGAAACTCTTGTCAGGAATCGGTTATATAATATATAACGTTGTAAAAAGCACAACTCTACTTCTAATTGCAGAGAATACGTGTAAATTTAATGTATAAAATTTAATGTATTAATTATAAATAGATTCGATGTATTTAATTTAATTATTTAACGTATAATATTATAAAAAGAATTGGGTAAAATACACTGACGAAGTGTATAGCGTATTATTACATTAACTCGATTTTTTGTAATTTCCAAGAACTGAAATGTATGCTAACACGTGCATTATAATAATACGATGTAAATAATTTTGAAAAAATACATAACGGAAAAAAGATTTCAAAGGCTAAGATTATATTCACTGGCGGGATTGTAGCTCATTCTATTTTAAGAAATTCGCAAGTTTGAAAATGTAAGCATTCGACAGAGAGTAAAATATTCGTGTCACGTGATAATCTACGGCTTACAACAACGTATTTCGTTGAATAGTGTGCGGACTAACACTGAAGATGCACCTGTAACATATGCATTATTACGCTGAACTAGGCCCAAGAGTTGCATAATTGTCATTTTAAATGAAACTCTGCTACATAACTTGTACATGTTTACCGCTTATATAAGTCACCTCTGTACGAGCGACAAGAAAATCCAACAAATTGTTACCGGCTTCTTCGCAGATTCGGATACAGCCTCTCTTACAATACATAAGTACGTGTTGTCAATGAAATGTCAAATTTTACAACCTTATACGAACGAAATAGATTATCTGGGGGGTTATGAGGCTACACACTGGAACATTTAAATAGCAATATCCATTCTTTCAAACACGTTGAAACATAGAATATGTAGCACCGAGGGTTGAAACGATTTGTAAAAGCACAATTTTGTTCGCAGCGTACAAAGGACTGACATGCTCTCCGAAGAAACCTGTTAGGAACGTACAAATGTATGTATGTCTTTTCGCAGCACTTACCTTCTCCTTCGCTCTGCCTGCATGTTTTTGCACTGTTTTCGCAATCAACGCACCCTTACTTTCAGCCATTTTCTTCACGTTACTTAAAAAACGATGACTTTGTTACTTCTCTCCGCAAAACACTAATTTCAACTTCGAAACCGACGTTACTAGCTTCCACAACGAACCACAACCTAAACGCACGAACGGAAGCGCGGAGAAACACTGAAGACTCGACACGAAACTGCGCGCCGAGCATAAATTACCGCACTTTCACAGGGCGTCGCCTATTGGCAGCACCGTACATGCTCTCGCGTATTTTACCTGTTGATACAGTAGAACAAAGGTAAAGATAGATGAATGAAAAAAATCCAATAGGCTTAAAATTCACTTGAAACTAATTTTAGGATACTGAGTCGAAAAATTACTTTAAATATACATTAATTATACGATTGAAAACTTTAGTACAAACTTCTCAAATATTAATTTATTAATCTACCATCCAAATAGATTCTTAAGAATTATAAATTTTATATACGTATACTGTAACGATATAAGTATTTAATTATGTGTATAAGGTTACAATAATGTCAAAGCAAATATACTTATATATATATATATGTATATTAAACGTTATATGAGTAGTATAAACATGTTTATAATACATTTTTATAAATTAATGCACATAAAAATACCCTTTTTTAGATTAAAAACAAAATTAAACCTAAAATATAAAATTAATTGAGTGATACTTTAAATATTTCAACTATTAGTTATATAAATGATTTCAGACACAGAAAGAACGAAAACGTTAAAACAAAATTGTTTTTATTTTGAATATAAAAGTCATAACTATATATAATATTTAAGATTTTAATTATTATGATTTTTATATTCAAAATCAAAATATTTCTTACTGCTTACATCTTCGTTATATGTATATATATAGATGCCATATACATATTACATGAATTACAGAGGAAAATAAAAGAAAAAATAAAATTCTTAATATTTTATATATATAAATATGGATTATGTAGAGAGTGGAAAACATATTAATAATATTTATCACACATCATCCTTGATTTGTAAATGATTTTATTAATAAATTATTTTTTCTTATTTTGTGATGAGGATTGCTCGAAATAAACAAACGTTATGATAAAGATCCACTTTAACAACGGAACAGACAGACAATACAGAGATGTAATAAATCTGATAATAGAAGGTGATAGATTCCCTTACGTAAATGGTCTATCCAAAATTGCAATTGACAAAAGTGTATGTGTCGCGGGACGCGCGGGATGTTTAATTATTTATAATTTAACTTTTTAATTATTTATAATTTAACTTTTAATACATCCGCGCGAGCCGCAATTACAAATTGCAGATTGGAAATTTACAGATTTGGACCTGTACATGTCATATACTCATTGTACCTAATATAAATTTGCTTTAGTCTTGGAAAAATTGGATAAGGCCATAACCAAACTGGCGACAAAGAGGCGCCAGATCCTCGACTCTACCATAATTTTTTCTTATAAAACCGATCTTCTCTTGCACTCTCACTCGCTATTTCACTCCCATCCATACTCACGATCACGTAGTTAATTGGTAGTCCGTCCAGTAATCCACTTGCTACAGTCTCACCATTAACTACATCGTCTAATCCATCTTTCACTTTTACGCCTATTTCTCGATACTTTATCTTTCCACTCTAATCTAAATTTTGCGTTTCTGACTTTTTTTTAAATACAATTCAAAAGTGCGAAAGCGCAAGTGTAAATATTTGTTACTTTTTAAAAATCATAATTGTAATTTAATATTAATAATAATATTAATAATCATTACCCATTAACTTCGCACTTTAATCATCACGAGATGTGTCAGCGCTATGGTAACTTCAGAGACAGAAATTAAAGGTTATTATTGATTTACAGTAATTTTGATTCTTTTCTTTATGTTTAATATCATATTCCAATATTTAGTGACTTGTTGTTACATATAAACAATACACATCCATTAAGTAATTTAATCGTAATAATAAAAAATTCTACAGATTTTCTGATGTAAAAAAACATTTAATCATTGCAACTGAATGCTTGCAACTGTAAACGGGAAGATATTACAATGATGTCATTAATCAAATGAATTTCTCATATTAGAGCATAACACGTAGCACATGGAATGCCCAAAAGTAAATAACAATAATCTTAACAGCCATGTTATGTGCAGCTTAATGCCATTATATATAAACACCTGGAACTTAAAATTTACTAAAAATTACAAGAATACCACAATATCAATTGTGTTCTTATATTACTTCACAGTCCTTTCAAGATATCTTGAAAAATATCAAAACTATTTAACTTATATCAAAACAATGAAACACAGAAAATACTAAAATACCATTTATGTGCTAAACTGATTTGTTTTTGTTCATACCAATTATACATTTCAAACACTATTATTATTCTAATAAACGAAATGTACATACTTTTTTTTCTTTACTTCCTTATTCTTATGATGTAAATTCCTACCTTACGTCTTTCATAGATATAAGCTCAATGTATGAGCAACATATATTTATCTCTTTATTTTCTGTCCCAAAAATCACAGAGGCATAATGCACCTCAATGTATGGTGTAAACCTGTACAAAAGTTGTTCCTCATTTACTCTATACTTATTCATGGTACAATAATAATGTATTTAAAATGTAACTTATGTAACCTTAGTACTGATTAACGATGACTGCATTCCAGCGTGACCAGCCTTTGGCCGACTGGAGCTAACAGACAAATACGCTCCTTCAAGTGTAAAACTCCATTGTTGCCTTTTTCAAGTCATTCAATATGTGATCTTTCACCCACTATGCAACACCACTAATACTCTAACTATATACTCTATATAAAATATCGTTAGTATAACTAAAACGCGCTGTGCCCAGCTGGAATGCAGTCCTATTTTATCCCATCATTATCCCCCTTTCATTTTCATTCACATTCCTCTTCTCCATAATGGTAATCGTTTGTTGTTCCACAGACAATTCGTCAGTCAATGATTTACTGATAAATTCACACCACTAACTGTAGTCTGTCATTGGTCGGTCAATTAGTTTGATTCCCAGATGTTCACTCGGCGGCTCAATTATTGTTATTATTTATATGAATTTTACACTCATTCAACAGAATCAGAAGCCTGCTCTTTGTAATTCTAGTTTCCTGAGTCTCCCACATCTTCATGTTTTCTCTTCTTACCTCGAGCAGGAGATGACTCTATATAACGCGATAAAAAAGTAATAAAATTTATGGCATTATACTCTACGAAAATTATTTCCTTTTTAAATAACAAGAAAGACTACTTGAGACAGAATAATATAGTTCATTTTAAGGTATTTTATATGACAGTTATAGATAAGTTATAGATAGATGGCAGTTATAATAAAATATTTAAGATAGTAGATTAATATTTCAGTAACAACAATAAAACGAATGGATCTATCTGAATCAAAAAACTTATTTACCTTCTTCTTCATCCTGTTCATCATCTTCATTGTCATCATCTTCTTCTTCTTCTTCTTCGTCACAGAGAAAGTCGTCTTCATCACTTTCATCCTATATTATAACAATCAAATAAATGCATCCATTAATCAAAAGATATAAAAAGCCACAACATTAATAATCATCTTTAAAGTATCTTTAAATTAAAATGTAGTTTATAGCGAAATTATTACATTTTGTATACAGTAAAAAGTCTAAAGTTTGAAACATGAATAACTTACTTCAAGACCATCCTTGTATACAGCTTCTAATCCTACATCACCCTCCTCAAAGACAAATTCTTCTTCATCTGAAACTAGAAAGTTAAATATTTGTAATTAAAACATAAATCTCTTTCTTCACTTTGTTTTTTGTTATTTTAATAAATGTTTAACCTAATTTTCATCTTTTAACTAACCTTCCTCACTATCTTCCTCATTAGCATCTCCATCTCCATCTTCATTCCCATTTACTTCATCATCCTCTCCTTCACTATCATCTACTTCACAATCGTCTGTATCAAATCTATATAACATAATATTTTTAATTTTATCTTTCAATGCATTTGCAAAAAACAAACCAGACAAATGAAACAATTCTTTAGCATTACATACCCATCAAGACATCGAAGGCTGGGAATAAGGCTAAAAACTTTCTCTCTATAATTGTCCAAATTTGTCACTTCATTATTAAAGAGATCCAAATTTTTTAAATTTTTAAACTCCTTCTGCAAAGAAAAACAATTTTTAATATATCTATTGATACTTACAAAAAGCATATATATATATATATATATCGGAGATGGAAGGATGGAAGGACACCAGATATCTTCCCCTGGAACTCCGGGAAAATCCGTAAAATCGTAATTAAAGTTTACAGTTGTAATTAAACAATTTGCCGTCATCCTGCCTAATTGTACTTGTTTGCGATTTGTGATAATAAACTTGGGCTCAAGGCGACCATCAGTCGCCAAACGTAGCCGCGGTCAACGGGAAGGGCGCTCTAACAAAGGTGCAGAGTGATGTTATGACTCTCATTAAAGGAAATACCCATAGAGGTACCCGACAGTAAAACATGCCAACGGTTCCTTCGGACAATGAATACCTGATGTTGAGGCACGTACACAGCACAAGTCTGGTTAGCCCGAGGACCCGCTATAAAACCTGGGTTTTTCGGCAATTAAGATCTGTGCAAACGGACAGGCAGCTTTTGTCTCAAATCGACCAATCTACAGCGACGTCGATCCGAGGATCTTGTGTACTTAGACACCCCACCATAGTTGGCCTCGGTAACGTCATTGGGACGAAAAATTTTTTTTTTCTCGAGATCTCATCGGCGAAGGGAGTAGTACACGTTTGAGTTAGAGCAAGTATACCTATCCTCCCGTTGACCGTGGACTCGTTATCGAACCTAAGACCATCATCACTAGTGTCGCTAGTGCCTAATCGCCGCTGTTGATTGTCGGATCGGTAGTGTTCATACTCGTAGTATCAGGCCGTATCTTCGTTATAACACAACGCTGGCCAACTCCAAGGGAGGTCTGTCAAATGCCCACCACCCTGTTCCTGACTCTTCTCCGACATATATATATGTACAGGGTGGTTGGTAACTGGTGGTACAAGCGGAAAGGGGGTGATTCTACGCGAAAAAAGAAATCGAAACTTACTAAAGGTTGAAGTGTATCGAGATCTTTGATCTTGTTTCCACTAAGATTGAGATGAGTTAACTTGGGACTTGACTGAAGAAGATTTAAACCTCCAGAAATTCTGTTGTCACTAAGTTCCAGCTATAAAAAATAATAGTAATTTGTATTGATTTCAATTCATCTTTTATATTCAAGATTACATTTTATTTAAGATATAAAAAGTGCCACTATATGTTATTCTTAAAAGTTTGCAAGAAATAAATACTTTGTAGATTACATTTAAGATAACAATAATAGATATGCTTTTTGCTTACCTTTTTAAGACTTGACAACTTTGGAAAGCCTTTTAGACTGGTAAGACCCACATTGATGAGGCTTAGTGATTCTAATGCAACAAATTCATCTGTCAGACCTACTATATGCGTGCTCCGACAATTGTCAAGAACAAGTTCTTTGATCTGAAAAAATAATAACATTTTTATAAGTATTGTACTAAAATACAAGAGCAGGTAAATTACAAATATTACAAAAATAGTATATCATATTCTATTCATAATTGTACCACAGATACCATATGTCTCCGTTTATTGAAAATAAATGTGTATAACGATATTTTACAATAAACGTAACTTTATATACAAATGATAAAAGCCAAAAATAAATAAAAATTTCCTAATTAGAAATAATAAATTTCTATGTATGTAGTTTCTGCATTAACCACTTAAAATTTAATAAATTGTACAAAGATTAGTGAGATAATGAATATCAACGATTAAGGAACAGCTTTGGTTACAGAAACTGTCCGTATAAACGACGAGACTATTGCATTCTTAATTACATTTGTAAGCTCAGTATATAGTGAAGGCGTGAATACGAAAAGTTGGTGGTATATGAAAAAGGTAATAGTCGCTAAAATTCAAACGAACGATAAGCTTTCGCGGGAGATGGGCTATTTTATTGATCGGAGAAAGAGAAAGGTGAAAAGAGAGGGGAGATAGAAAGGAGACAGGAGAAACAGGGAGGGGAAGTGTGAGGGGGCGCCCGGGATACAGGGGTGATGGTAGTAGAGTGCACGACGCGTCTTGTTTAGCGGCATCAGAAAAGCCGGCAAGCGATAAGTACTGACTGCGGCACGCGACAAGCGAATCCGAGTAGTTTCAAGTTCTAATGTTATCGAAATTCATTTCTTATCGCAAATTGAAATGAATTTCGATACAATTCGTTTTATCTAAAATTTGAAATTGCATATTAAAAATATAATTACTCTATATTCTATTTACTATAATATAATCGTCTGAAACAATTTTACATAGTAAATGAAAAAAAAAATTGTTAATCGCTACTTCATAAAATTCGAATAAAATTCTGAATAAAGCCGAATATATCGCTGCGTAGCAAATTTTAGTGACGACAAACCGCTTTCACGCGAAGCCTCGTCGCATGTCCTTATCTTAGATTCACTGCCCGACATTCCGACCGGCCGGCTGATTGGCTGCGCCGTGCGTTGCACTGATCGTAGTGGAAGCGTTTACGAGAAGTTGTCGTGGCTTATAGGAGCGGATCAATGACAGCTACAAGTTAACTAAGAGATGGATAGAAGGAAATATTTGATGAAATTTTGAGATTAAATTAATTTAAAAAAGACATATGTTCTTATTTTATAGAAAATAGTTAACAGATTGTTTGATATGTACGTTAAAATGATAATTTGAAATGCAAAATTCTTAAAATAGTATAAAGAAAAGAAATTTCTATATAATGAAACTTTTAAAAATTAAAATAAAATCTTATATTTTCGTATCGTTGATAATAATTTGCAGTTTATTTTTCCTAATATATTTAAATCGATTATTAATAAGAAATATATTTACTATTGTTAATATCAATATTTAAATTAAACGGAAAAACTGTTTTTGAAAAAAATTAAGAACGATATTAAGAAATTTCACTTGATATTAATGAAACATGATATATGAAATCGCGTTGCTTTTTATGGAACAGCTCATAAAATAGTAGCTACGGCACTGTTGAATAAACTGCATCGCAACGCCGGTGGTTAACGTGATGCAAACGCCCACGCATATGTATTATACTCTAATGTATCGAAAAATCTAGATAATGGTGTCGAGTGTTGCTCAATTGTTGTAATGAAATTCGTAATGCAAGGTAAAGATGTGAAAAATAGTTATTTTGATTTTTTTACTGCTCGAGAACGTACGCGTGTCAGTTGGTGACAGAGTGGACTCGTCCAAGATGGCTGCACAGTGATCAGTAATACGCCATAAGACATTATCGGAGATTAGATACATAAGAAACCTTATGATCGGTTCAGCATCGTTCGTATACATTTTAATGGCTGGAAATAATCTTAGAACATATGCTATCTTACAAAATGTAGACAAATCTAATTGTCAATAAGAATACACTCGCGCGCACCGGAAGACAATGGCGACGTTCACTCGCACGCGCATCTCATGGCAGCACCTCATGGCACGCACAACTCTTCCCGCTGATAATTGATTTACATAATATACTTTTACCACTTGTGAAAAAATATGTAGACCGTGTAAAATATGGCACGGATTAAAAAAAAAATGTCACAATGTTAATTTAACAATTCCAATTACGTTTATATGTATATCTAAACCTATATTAAAGGCGATGTAAAAGAATATTTATTGTTAAGAGAATTGTAGCTTAAAATACGATTCACGATTTATTGCTTTTTCAAGCCAGATTGCATGTAATAGACATACCTTTTGAGTTTTACACGGTAGTTTATAAATAGTGTCACATTTTACATTAATTATATTCGGTTTTCGACTCGTATATTAACTACAATTCCAATTTTGTCATGAAAGAAACAAATCAACTGATATACGTAGTATCTGTAACGAAGAAATGAATTACGATGCAAAATACAATCTTCGGTTCTTATTGTCTGGTAAATTCTTTCAAGTTCAAGTTTCCATTTGACCTTGGTGGATTTAACGTTCTTGGAATACCGAAAATCGCGGTCAAAGGACTGTTAAGTTCTGACATAATACTTTATGTGTAAGCACCCGTAACTTGTCAGCAGATGCATATGAGGTTGCATATGTTTCGAAATTCGTTCGAAAGGGGCACCATCTTGTCAAAGCCTTTTTGTACTTCACTATTGCGTTGTACATAAGATCAACGAAGAAGCACATTGCTAATGATATTGTAATATATTTGAAACAAACAATTTTCTAAAATGCCGTATAAACGATCTGCTACGACGTGGTTGCCTCTGTTAATAGGAACACACGTACGATGCACGGTAGTTTAAAAAGAGAGGCTCCTAGAGACAGCCACGCCACGCTATAATTTGATCACTCGACTTGCGTATAACATGGCATTTTAAATAAGAAACGATTATGTTTGAAATTACTTGATTCTCTCAAAGAAATTTATCGATTATGGAAACGTACAAATAATACAGTACTATATTGATAGAGGAACTTTCTAAAAAAACAACGTTACTTTCACACATTTTCCAAAATATTTTTAAGATAAATTTGTTATAGAAAAATTATTACACGAAAAATCGTCTAGAAAATATTTTATCGAATTTATTTTAACGTTCTAATTGAGAAACGCGTGTTTATACAACATTAGAACCTAAATACAAAAAATTAATTTCTCTTTGAAATTAATAATAGAAAGGTATGCTAGAAATTTTTTAATTCGAATACTTGTTCTCTAGAAGAAAAGTTTCAGAAATATAGAACTGATTAATTACGAAATTATTGAATACGTTTTTAAAAATTAATTAATTATTGGTCCTGTAACCGAGGCAAACTATGTTATGAAAATAACAATGGAGTTACTACCCGTTTAGTTGCTTAATATTTGCGTAAATATTTTTCGTTCAACTTCCTCAAATTGATCGAAATAAGCACAAAAAATCAGCCATTGCAAAGAGCAATATCTCCATTGATTAAACATGTTTTACTTTCTATGCCAACGACGCTAATTCTACGATGTATTACATCACAAATCAGCAAGATGTAGTATATATAATACTATAGGTTTTATAGTAAATAAAATAATTCAAGTTCAAATGTATTTAGCTGCGGGTTGTATAGTGCTTTCTCTATGAACGTAATAACATCTGCGGCGCGATAAGGGACACTTCGTAATTCAATAGAAAGCTCCGTACGCTAGAAAAACTTGAGAAAATTTGATAAACGATTGGTTGATCAACTATTCGTTGAATTCAGAGAACCAATCAGCTTTCGAGTTTCTCAATTTTCCAGCTTATACGATACAACTGGCAACTCGGAATCTTTCCTAACTGTATCAGTTTCTTCAAATTTTCCGGGAATCTGGTAAAAAGACACACGCGATAACAGAGTACGAACTCGAAATAAAATATCGGGACGAAGAGAGGGAAGCAATAGGAGAAAACGCGTCATGTCGAGAGACGAAGTAATGAAAAATGAAGGAGACAGGCCGTTTAAGCGAACCACGCCATGCCTGTTACTCTTGTGGTAATCGTAGCATCTCGTGTCGGCATCGAGAACACGTCTTCTTGCCCGATAAATCGTCGGAGCCACGCGGTCACCGTCAAGAAATCCGAGTTCTCGTGCGTCTTCGAGAAGCCAGTGGCGTGCCGCAGAGCGAGTGCGTGGTGTCGGTGTCGCGCGAGGGAACACAATTCTCTCTCTGCACCCGCTCTCAGACCTGTACACGATAGAACACCAAGCACGCAACAACCCGCTGTATCGTTCTCGTGTCGAGCAAAGCAGTACAATAAAATAAAGTGGGGTTCGGCTTACTTCACCGGGGTTCCTTCCCCGTTTTTCGAGCTCTATTCGTTTCTCCATGGCCGGCAAACCCGTTTCTAACTCCGTACACAGATCACTACACCTTCCTGCGTCGCAACAACTCGTCGCAACCTTGCTTTCAAACCGGGAATATGACGGACGGACCACGGTCGGTCACTAGTCGGACAGAGCCACCACCGTACCGAGGAGCCAACCCAACGGCAGTTCGATTCTGGCCTAGGCCCTATGCTCGCTACACTCGACTCACCGGACTGGCGGGGCCCCCACACAATAACAACCCACGAGGCGGGAAACGAAACACATGTCTGGCACTACTTTCGAAGCGACCAATCCCGTTCTTTTGTTCGCTCACGGTACCGATCGACCTGACATCTCGCGGCCTTTTACGCAACTTCACTTTAGCGCGGCTAAATTCATTTCCTTTATATATCTAATTAGACCGAGAGAATTTTCATTCATACAACTCTCCAACGCTTTTCTATTTAAACGTTCGTTGCTTTATTAATCAATCCAGATACTCAATTTCAGGGCTAATACACAAATTGTCCCTTTTTTATTAATGATGGAAGAATTTGGTAGTTTGCACCCGTTACCGCAATCATTTTGAAGCTTCCGGCGCTCGTGTTAGACTAAGAGATTCCTTATGCTTACTTTATTTTACGTAACGTCACCTAAGAAAATCCGACGTAATTCTATGAGCAACTGACTATTTGGCGTTGGAATGAACCGATGCTCTTTATTCTAGTATCCATTAATATTAACTGATATTAAACAATTGCATATGCGAGATATCGAACTTGACATCGAAATTCATATATCGATAAGACGAAACAATTTGAAATATGTTTCATACTTTCTCTTATTTAATATTCAATTTATTGCTATTTACTATTTTTATTACATATTAATTTTTTTGTAGAATATACACACACGGCAAATTAATAATAACAATTGTGATTACAGTCTATAATATTATTAAAAGGTTTGATTTAATATACATATAATTTATATATGAAATTTGTATTGTCAAGGAAATATAAATTTAAAATTTCATATACATACAATTTTTATATTTTTGTTTATTATATTTTTTTTATAATTTTTTGTAATACCGATATCATTAATACTATATCATTTAAATATGTAGACATTATATAAATATGACTTTTTAAAATTTATTACTATTAAGAGTCGTTAGATATTTTTAATAGTATAATTTTCATTATAAATTAATCGTACAACATAGTTATTTTAAAATGCAATACGGACAATTAAATACTGATTAAAGATAATAAACATATAACTTCATGACAGAACAAGGAGTTTGTTTATGATATAGTATGTCTCGATATAATATTTTTAATCAAGTCGTGATATCTATGTTTGATGCTCAAGTGATCCGCCCCTGCAGGTGTAGAATCCGTGAAGGGTTGAGATCAATATGCGCTCATTGATTGCACTGTAGCTGCGCTGCGTCGGCCTCGTAGAATTTGTCTTCTTTGTAGCACTAAACATTGAGCATGTACCTACCTACTTGCTTGGTTAGATCTCAACGTGCACCTTTCACCGTGTGCACAACTGAATTACAAGACTAGAATAAACGCGTTATACGATGCCACGTAATGTCTTTCCCGTCGATACAGCCTCTCGTTATAAAATTTCGTGATAAGCAGGCGAGTTCGATAATAATTTCGAAACTACCTGTTTCATCGACCACCACACGTTATGTACAAACAAAATTCATGTAAGTTTAATGCGTCTTACAACTTTAGTGATGCTAATATTTATCAAAGGAGACAAAAGTTTTGTTGAAAATTTTTTTAAAATAGTTCAAGTAGTTATTTATTTCAATTAATACTATTTTTTTGAATTATCATTTACCTTATATTTACGTATGAAAAAATTATATTAAAGTTTAATATTAAAATAATAGTGTTAAAGTCAGTGTTTTATCACATGTGTGGATAGGTTTCGTATATTATACGCTTATATTTATGTATGTATATGCATGATTATAGATTTAAATGATGTGTGTTCCAACTAATTCATAAATTAATTAATTATCATAAAATAATTATAAAGTATTATATTATTTTATAAAGTTTTATAAAATATTCCCATTGTTTATCTGCTTTTATTCAAAAACATATGAAAACATATCCTATATATGGTGATTCTATAATACAGAAAATATTTCTAATCCTTCATTGATTGTGTAGAATACAGATTGTATATTAGTTACATATAAATTATTTGTATTAGCCTGATTGTATTTATTGGAAGTTAAATAATATTATTAACAAAATTGTTTATATAAAAGATGGTCTTCATGGATGTTAATTAAGCATTTTAATTTTTTTGATTACTCGTATTTTATCGATATATTTTGATAGTGCATTATATTGCTTTTTATTTCTGCTCTTACTTTATTGACTTCTTTTGGTACATCGGAAATTAGAGAACTAAGATAACAACAATTATACTTTACTTATATCGATTGTACATGTATCATAGTGTACATTGCACGGCCAATCAAATTACTAGTTATAAATAAACATGGCTCTCTTTCTTTAGTCCGTTTTCGTCCTCTGCGCAGTGTCAAGAGCATATTGAATACATATGTATATTATATGTTTCCGTACGGATTACACAGTCCCTTATTATGATTATTCTGGCAATATATGATATTGAATGTAATCTATGAAGTAATAAAAATGTTTAATAACAAGGATATGGAACACAAGGACATAACTAAGTACGCAATTCCATATAATATTCCGTTAGAGTTTCGTAAAATTGTCTTATCCGTAGAGATATAAATTTTGTATAAAAAAATGTAATTGAAATATTAGTAAAAATTGCAAAGATGTGTACATCAAAAATGTTTATTACGAAAAAAATATATATATATTTCTGTATCATTGTATATGTATACATAAATTTACGTAAAAAATATCTGTATATTATTGCAATAAACAATCCATTTATGTTACATTGTACAGCAACTGCTAACATCTCAAAATACTGTAAATGTTGTATAAATACAAATAATTTTGTTTAGATACAATTGCTATTTAAAAAATATAAACAATTATAAAGTACATACATAATATGATTATTATACATTTTATAATTTTGAAGCTTTATAGTTACTACTTTTACAGTACAAATTATTATATTGGGTTATTATGATTTCATTTACTTATTACATAGAACTAAAGTATCATAAAGTATATCATTAAACAAAAATATTAACCCTCTATAACATATGATATGAAAATTATATACTCATGTATCTATATTTTTTTTCATTAAATCTTATTTTGCTTATTTACTGTTGTGGATTTGTAGTTTGTTAGTATGTCATCATACAGATGCTAAATGATTTATTCAAAATTTAATGATTAAATTTCAAAATTTACGAAATATAAAATGATAATAAAACACAATTCTGCTTTTTTTGTTTTCAAGAGGAAACAAAATTCTAGTTATAGAGGATTACAAAATATGGTAGTAATGAATAAGATTTGCAATAAATGATATAAAATACATAAGATTTCTTAAAAATGTCCATAACAGATCCTATTTATAAGATATACACGTTAATATAAATGATATGTATACATTTTTCACACACTCAAAGAAAAAAAGAAATTGTGTAAATTATAGTTTTACTTAAAAATAACAAACTAAGATCTTTAAATATTCAAATACATCATGAAACAACATGGGCATTGTCTGAAAAACAAAATATATCATTGCATGTATATACATAATATATTTTATGTCTATGTGTAGCCCCATACATGCACCAAATGTATAACATGCAGTTCCGTTTCATACATTTACAAATAAAAAGGTTTATTTCATATCGTTGATTAAATAGAACACACATTAATTAATAATCTTATCTTGAACATTATTTAAAAAATACACAAGGAAGTTTTATAAAAATGTAATAAACAAAAATATTATTTTATAACTATTTTATATTAATATCTCTCTCCTCAATTAAGGAAAAAAACTTGAATTTGCCCTCACAGTATTATTTAACACGTATAGTAGCATTTAATATAAATTAAAAAATATATGGCCAGACAATAAAAAAAATATATCTTGAATTCTTGTTGAAATCAAGGAACTATATAGTTTACATATTTCACATAGTTCGTCGCATATTCTTTTTCGGTATCTATGTTTTATATATATACAAGAAGTTTTATATTAAAAATATGTTCTCAAAATACAAAATTACATGCATAGAATTACGCGTTCTCTTATTTTCATTGATATTCATATTTAAGGATATAATTTTATTACTATCTTTATGTATTTCTCGATAAACATTAATAGCTATTAATGTTTATTGATAATAGTCGGAGGTTCCAGTGTATTTACATCTGTTGAAAGATACTTTTTACGATTTCGTACGTACTGCGACGGTGCTGTTCTAATCCGAATATGACAAACTGCTTTTGCATTTTCTTTCGGAGGATTAATGCAAGTATTTTGTTTTTTAGAATCTGTAACTTTACCTAAATGAGTACAATTCTTCCTCTTGAGATTATCAATATCTTGCCTTATTGGTGCTACCGATGAACGAGTTTTGCGAGGTTGATAATCTGGTGTTGCTTGCATTTTTTCCAGAGCAGTACGTAAAGGTAATAAACCAACAGCAAACGGAATTTCTGTATTAGGAGTACATTCCATTAAATTCACCTTATTTTCATAGTCTTCTGGAAAATCTGACATATCTCCCCACAGTGCACGATTTATATGTTCTATTGTATTTAATTTGGGTAGTGTAAAAATGGAATCAATTTCTGTTGCTTCTGATATGTCACATTTTAATTTATTTGTTATTTTAACTGTTTGCTCATCCTTTTCTTTGTTAGACAATGTACTTTTATTATTCTTTCTGACAATTAGTTTTTCAGCATTCCTACGAGAATTGTTAAATGTCTTCCTAATGGGCTGCATTACATTGTGAATAGCTTGTTCTGAAACTTTACGATCTGTGACCTTTATTTTACGTTTTTTTTTAATACATAATTCTGCTCTATTTGAGAAATTTGATTTTTTAAAGTGTTTTTCCTTTTCTTGAAGATCTTTAACAGCTTCATTATTATTTATAGTTTCTTCCATTTCTTGTTGGTTTAATCGCAAGCTTCTCCTTAGTATTGGTTTTGTATAATTAGAAGCTTCACTGTTTTCAGTATCTAATTCTATTTTATTTAAACTATCTTGTTGGGTATTATATTCAATAATTTGTTCTATTTTCTTACATGTATTTAATGTATGCTGTTCAGTCAAGGTAGTTCCTACTACAGAGTGGATATTTTCAGTACTCAAACTTATAATATACTCAGCACTTTCCATGTCTAATGAGGTTAAAAGTGTAACTGGTATATCGTTAGTGGACGGCTCATCCAATAAATCTATACAATCAGTAGATGGTGGATTTTGAATTATACTGTTCACATCTGTTAGCTTGTTTTTTATGTCATCTATAGATTTTCGTCTCTTATGAGTGTAAACTTTGACACATTTTCCTACTTTACTAGGAACATCAGTACCTTCAAACTTATATTGTGCAAAGTCTTCTTCAATTTGTTGAAGGCAAGATTGTGACAATGACATAGAACTTTCTTCACACTCATCAATATCTGAAAAATCACAGCATTGTTCATATAATAAAGGTTTTAATTCATTATTTGTACACAATGTATCACTATTTATCATTCTATTTTCCAAGTATCTATTTGATACTTCTTTCATTTTATCATTTGTTAATACAATTGAATTCTCAGTTTCTATTAATTTTGTAGAATTTCCTACCGAAAATAATGTATTAGTTTGTTCTGCATTAGTTCCAAAATCTTGTGAATCCTCATATAACATATGCTCTAATTCTTGTTCACTGGTTGTATTACCTTCTAAAGATTGGTTTTCACTTGAATTCACATCACTGTTGCTCTCATTACAAAGTACAAAGCACTCATCGTTAACAAGTTCATCACACTGTACATCTATATGATCTGTATTATTACATGTACTGTTTATAATCTCTGATTCAGTAACTTTTTTGTCCATATTTGTATTAATTTCAAAATTTCCTACATTGGAACTCATCATGGCATCAACTACAGTTGTCAACTCTTTAACCTATATATACATAAAAAATTATTAGTATATTTATGTGTATTTTTTCTAATTTTTTCTTGTTTGGATAATTTATGATGATTTTCATATCTTACAGGATAATTTTATGATTGATTTCCTACATTTTTCAAAAAATGATGAGAAGTACATACATAATAGTTCAATAATAATACAATATAAAACATTTCATTCCAATGTACATCTTTTTTACACAATCGATATTTGTATCATAAAGCTTCTTATGTTTAATCTACTTACTGAGTTTACACTTACAAGTAATTATGAAATTACATGCAATGCTATACTATATATACTAAAATAAAATTTGAAAATATTTGCAGCTACTGTCTCACTTTGTATATGAAATATTCAAATTTCAAGCAGTTAATAGTGAATTTGTGGCGAATTTTTAGAGGATCAATAAAAAGAATGTGCATTATAAAATATAAATAACACAAGATCGAAAAGAGAAAAGAAGATATCAAACATAAACATAAGTTCTATGATAGATCACAAAATATTTTATCATCCTAGATAACAAAAATAATAAAAGATTTTTGAAAATATTATAAACATAATTATTTAGAATTCTTTTGTAATTTTATTTGGAATATCTTTATGTTTATAATAATTTATAATAAGCAACTTATGTTTATAATAATTTTTGTTAATATTTGTAATACTAACCTTAAAAGTTTTTGTGGCAGTTAATAAAGGTGATAACAATTGATAAGGAATTGTAGTTTCTCCGCAATACATAAATTCAACCATGGCCTTTAAGATTTCAAAGTTTAGATCTTTAAAAAATATAACTGGTTCCTGATCCAAATCTCGTTGTAGAATCTCCTGTTACATCAGACATTGAAGCAAACAAAACATATTAATAGATAAAAGAGTGCTATATTCATAAATTCTGATAACAATGAATAAATGATTTTTGCTAACCTACCACTACCTTTAATTAAGTGTATTTAAACGAATTTTTAAAATTTATAATATATTTATAGTATGTTACAAAATTTGATGCTATGTGCAAAGAACACTTTTAATAGTGTTAAATATTTTTTAAAGAATTGAGGAACATTTGTATTAAATCATAATATCATCTTCAAGTAGAAAATTTTGGTATCTAAAATTAAAAATTCTAATTTTATGTAAATGTGAACTTTTATAATTGTGTACATGCACATTTTAAAATATATCTACATTTATTTATGTATATCTATTTGATACATAAGAAAGGTATAAAATGTATCCCTGAAAAGCTATTTACATTAGCATATACTTATTTCATTATTTTGAATTCATACAAATTATCTCTTTGATACCTTTATATTCAATAGATGTTCTTCACAAGTTGTAAAAAGTATGTCCATCAAACATGGTTTCTTCAAATGCTTGCAAATAAATAAGGAAATTCCAATATATAAGGCTTTCTTTAGTTTATATGAACATTACATAATCCCTGTAAAATTGTCCTTTCATAAGTATTCCATATATTTTTTGTACATAATTTTATAGATGTATATACACAAAGCAATAACTAAATAAAATTCGAAATTTTTATTTAATCAAAATATGTTGTTATATATTATGATGTGATATATTATATATTACAATATTATAAAATTGTATACATATATATGATCATAATTTGATATGAGAAATGTTTTCACTATTGTATGTGTTCTTCATAGACTTATTTAATGTAATATTAATTCATAATAATAATAATATAATAAATTCAAAACCCACAAAATAAATTTTAAAGAAAAAGCTACCTATACATAAAATATGATTATTTTAAATTATGGGATTTTAACAAACTTACACAAACTTAAATAATATTTATATATTTGAATTAATTTCATTGTTTTATAGAATTACTTTTAATTTATCTTTTATATAACCTGTTAATATAAATTTAAATTTATGATTAGATATTTTTGTAATTTATGATTACATAAGACAATTACCACTTATATGCTACTCAGTTATTTTTAAAGTATATTAAACTTTACAATTTAAAAAAATAACAGGATATAGATATTTATAGTCACAAGTAGTTTTAATATATAAAAAGCTAAATCTAATGTTGCTAATATTATTAAATATAATTTATACTGTATAACTTTTCTTTTTTTTATATAGTAGCACTGAATTTTAATTAACGTTTTAAGTTAGCTTTGTTATATTTTTTAACAAAGTAATAAAATAATTTTTTGTAAATATCAATTTATACACGTTTAATAATGAAATAGATAATTATAAATAGATAATTATAAAACTCTAATGAAAAACATACTTTAAGTTGTTAATATTTTTTAAAAAACTATAGACATAACCAAGATATGTAAATATTTTTAACATGCAAATGAAAGATAATTTATAATTAATTTCACTTATAGGAAAGTAAATATATTTTTTAAATATACCTCAAAGTATGTACTATTTGATGCTAGGACCAGTTTGTGAACACGTAGCTTTTGTTCTTCACATACGAGTGTTACATCAACAAGTGCCTGACGTTCCAAGAGCCCCCTAAATTTCTCTGTAATGTACCTTGCATGATCAGCCCATTGCAGGACACAGCATTTGGTACTCTCAACCATTGTATCTGCAGGAACAGAAGAGAAACAGAAAAAATAATTAGGTTATAATGTATCAAATCGTGAATAAAATCATCAAAATAGTACAACATATTTTAATTAACAAATTAATAACATTTTCTCTCGTAAAAGTACGTACTGAAATATAATTAAAACGTTAGTTTTCCTCTATCAAGAGTAGTTTGAAAAAAAGCACTGAATCCCTTGATTAAATGTATGCAATCAACCTCGATTAATGATGGATAATGACATAGCGCGTTCATATATTTTCTGGCGACTCTCATGAAGCACCACCGGGAGTGTCGGTTTATAAAAACAATCAGTTTACACAACATTTGCTCACTAACGTGTCGAAATGCACAAAATTAGGACGTAAACTAAACTCAAAAATTAGCCATCTTACATTGAGATATAGACTCTACTTTAACCTACGAATATATTTCTCTACGTAGAATAATGATGGGATAATCTCGAACAGTCTTGAACAAACTTGATATGCTGCCATCTTACAGCTTTAGATACTTATTGTTTTATAAAAAATGTGAGTTGCAAAACCCATGTTATGAAATATGAATTATTAATAATTTCATCAATTTAAAGTATTCATTAATGACAATATTCATAAATATTTAGTATTTCCAACAAATATAATTTCCATATTTAACGTAAAAGAAAAGCAGAGGCTGAGTTTGTTCCACGTCGGTATTTCAGAACATGAGACATGAAATTCCATATGAAGTCAGATCTGTCCTGTATTTGTACTTAATCAATGTTATAAAATATTATAGTAGGTTTGAATCTTTATATTACGGATGAGTGTAACATAAAGACCTCTTGTGTTCTCACTTAAAATAATGCATGTACATTTGGTAGAAGACGCTTCTATGCAGCGTTCTTTCTATACTGTCATATCGCATCCATTTACATGGTAACATATGACTCGCTTACTCTATCTTTACATTTCTATGTATGTAGCAAGTAACCATTTAACAAATATTATTTTATTTCATTTTTAAATTAATTATGCTATTACTTTGTTTCAAACATGAACACAGAATTATATTTATCCAAGAATCTTATAATGGTAAAATTATCTTTAATTTATATGAATACAAAATTAACTGAAAATTTCTTCAATATTGAATGCAATATGTATAATTTCATTATGTAAATCTTTCAAACCAAAAGCAAATAATTGATTAACTATACCTTTCATTTTATATCAGATCATTATGCGAATGTGGGATTTTTTAAGAAGCAACTTATTTTCATAAGTTTATTTATCGTAAGTAATATGACATTAATTTTACAAGCAGGATAGAAGTAGAATATAAACAGGAATTTTGATATTTTTGTCACTAAAAATTAAAATTAAAATGCTAATCATTTTGTTGTTAAAGTTTTATTTAATTAAGCAATAATCAAGGTGATGCAAATGATGTTATTCTTTCAGACAAAAATTATTTATAAAATTTATCAAGCTTCAATTGTTCACAATTTATGTAATTGCACTATTTACTCAAACTTAAATACATATGTAGTAGCAATTATACATTAATAAAAGCTTTGTACCTATAATAAATAAAGAAAATATAAATTACAATGATACATTATTAAATCCAAATTATTAACAATCATTAACAAATCATTAAATCCGATTATTTTAACAATTTTACATTATAATTATAATTATTAGAATAATTTTTAATCTTATTGCTAGCAGCCATCCTGTTAGAAGGCATGTTATTGCTGAAGTCAACAAGTTATTTATATTTTTAAACCAAGCAATGTGTTACTGGTTCATGATATAGCTTGTAAATACTCCAGAAATTAAAAAACTTTTTTACGTTTCTAAATTGTTAATACTTTTGTTCAATTTCCAATTATGAGTTTACTTTTTCTAATTATTCCATGGTAGGAGCCATAGTAGTGGTAATCGGATAAGCTTTAATGGCTTCCAATTCTTCTCTTGGCAAATTTTCCATAAGCCAAGTATCAATTACTGGAAGATTCTTTTTGCTCCATTCTCTTATTTCCATCTTGTAAGGTTTTTGGTTTATAAGATCTGGTAAGAATTCTTCTGAATGACTTTCATACAATTTACGAACTATATCCAAACCCTTTTGATTGCTAAATGAGGAAGTTGCAGATTCTACTATGCGGTACAAAAGATGTTTTTTATCTTCAAATCTCTGTTTCACCGTATCCCAGTTTTCAGTTAAAAAGTTGAAGAGAGTTGTGTAACCAGCTGCTCCACCACTTAATGTGACAAAAATTAGTTGGATGTCTGAGTCAGTAAAATTTCCATTCTGATCAAGAAATGTTACATTTAATAATCTGCAACATAAATGAAAATATAAGGCATGATGCTGTTATTGAATTTTCACTAGAAACAAGAAATTATATTAATTATATTAATGTATAGTTACATATAGTTATGTTACTATAGTTACAATACAATTTTGTTTTCAATACAGATCAATCTGGATTCATTTAAAAACAATTAATAGCATTTATAAAAAGCCTAAAACAAATATTGAATTTTACATTCTAATGAAGATTATATAATAATTTCTTTTTAAACTGAAAGCTATTTAATTCTTATTCTGATAAATTAATTGAATAAAATTATGGACGATACCTTTCAATTTTATATGTATCTTTTGGACAACCAGCTAAGGATTTCAAAAGGTATGTACGTTCATTTTGTTTTCTTTCTGGACTATTCTGAGGGAAATTTATAACACGTTGAAGTCCAAATTCCCATTCTTCTTCAGAACCCCACTTAAATACTGGGCAAATAAATTCATTGGCAACTCTAAAGTAAGAAACAGTAACAATAATTAATACAATTTAATCTCTACAAAATGTAATATAACCAGTTAACAAAATTGTAAGTACTAAATGATATGTAAGAGAGAATAACATTTATATACTGTAATTGATGTAATATTAGTATTAGTATTATTTTATATATTGAAATTTTGATTCTCACACATGCATTAAATTTCCTCATTAAATTAAAATTTTTATGTAAGTAACTTGCAGAGATTTATAAGGTTTTGCTTTGATGTTATTAGTAACAATACATTTCCACGTGTATTACTGTATAATTATAATGAAAATAATTATAAGTTTTATAAATATAAAGGTAAGGGTGGCAAAGTTACGGACGGATTTCCTTTATCCGGTTCCTTATCAGTCAGCCACTTTTTGTACTGATCCCTTGCTTCATTAACGCATGGTTCGTATCCAGCACGACAAAGGAAATTTTTTGCCATTCCTCGCATATGAGTTTTCCAAGATGGTTCATTTGGTTCTACAGTTCTACTGAGTTCTTCATATAGAGGCTTTAACAAGGTACGTATGTATGCCTGAAATAATAATAATTTTACTAGCTCATAAGCTTTATGAATATTTTATGTTTAAATTTTGTTTTGTGTAGGAAACATAAAGATGCAATAAGGAAGACAAAATTTTAACAAATAATATTTGCGCATTCTTTGATCAAAAAGTAAAAAATAAGGTAATATTGAAGATTAAATTTCGACTGCAAACTTATGATTTCTGAGAAATAAATACATTTATAAAATTGTAAATTTATAAAATCAAATTTATAAAGTCTTTTGAATTGTAAATTCAATTTTACATGATATGTGATTATAATAGAAGTCATTATGAAAATAAGTATCTGTATATAATACATAATTGTGTTCTTATTTTAATATACGTCAGTATTAATTTTCCAGAGGTACTCCTGCATATTTTAGTAATGGTAAAACCAAAAAGTTTGAAACCAATCATTTTAGTATACTGGGTATAGTAGTTGTGCCTTAGTAGCTGGAACGTTATGTAGAATAAATTAATGAATATTTTTCATTCTTCACTTTTAACAAATTATATAAAATTAATATAGAAATATATGCAATTAAATATACTTAAAAGAACACACAAACAAATTATCTATATTTCAGTTAAATAACAGAAGCACCTCTGAAATATATATTTCAAAGAATGAACGTAAACGAAAAATATTTACCTCGAATTTGGAGTGTACATGAGATCCCTCGATGCGTCTACCAACGTGATCGATCATCATAAAAACTGGTTCCCATACGACGTGACTCCTTTCTTCTTTTAAAAAGAGAGTCATATTTAAAGCAATTTTGAAGCATAGTTCTCCAGAATATGCTAAATTCCAAGAATCGTGAAGGAGTTTTGCTCTGGTTAAAACAGGAATCTTTTCTCGGTCTGGACTTTGCAAATACTGTGATAACATTTTCCAGTTACAGGAGTCATAGTTTACCGGAAACATACCTATAATCAACCACTCTATTTAATATTATATACTATAGAATTGTAAATCAATTGCTGAGAAAGCTAAGTAACTCCATTCCGTTTTGTTTTTTAACAAGAAAGCTTTAAAAATAAAGGTTCTGTACATATTTCCTTTTTACTGGCTTTTACCTTTACCTTTTACCTTTACCTTTAGCTACAGTTAATCTTAATTATACAAATTAACTATCACTCATTCTTGAAAGCAAATCTGAATTTTTATTTCATTTAATTTATATACAATTGTAAAAAAAAGCTTGGGAAATTTACATTAATTACATTAAACAAAAAAGAGATACAAGATTAATTTTTATAATATAGTGATTTAATAAAATACCAAGAAATCTGTGAAACTACATGTTTGTAGATAATGAGAAGAATATGGACATCTTGAATTAAAGATTAAGCAATTTTGTGAGTATTATGTTTTGTTTTGGCTTGTGTTATTATTCTCATACCTATTTCCTCTGGATTGACAATGATAAATTGATTTTCATTAGCAATATCTGTCACATTCTTCATTTTATTTCCTTTCGTCAGCCATAGGAGACAAGACTCTTGAATATTTAATTTTTCTTGGGAAATTATCACTACTGGTATATCCCATTCATAAGAAACTTTAGGAGTGGAGGCTCGTGGAGCTTCCCTGAGGTAGACTTTCTATAAACATAGTAACACAAACATTAATTATGTACATTTAATAACTTTAATGTATTATATTGTTCCATTTTCTTTCTGAACCTCTACAAAGCTAAGGAATAGCAATTATAAGAAAAAATTTATGTATTGAACAATATTAGCACTAATAATTATTACAATTATACATTATTAAAAGTTAGTTTTCTCTTAAGAATGTAATTGTATCTAAAGAAATAAGAAAAGTAATAGGAATAAATTAAAAAAATTAGATTTAATATCTTAATTTATGGTATTGTGTTATATTTATTAACAAGTATCAGATTACTAGTAAAGTATGAAATAATGTTCATATACATATTGTATTTATTATAGGGAAAATATGGAAAGTGAGTAGTTTAGTTTTGGCATTATTCTCATATTATGATTATTACGCCAAGTATGCTATATGTACATATATACATAGACTGCAATTATTCGCTTTGCTGTTTCTTTAGCGATAATTGAACGATGTAACCTCAGGGACTAAGTATGTAGATGTATACTAACGTAATCAACAACGACCTACAAAAGTATATAGATGCACTTCAAAGGAAAGGTCATCAGCTCTAAAGTTTTTATTTCAATTATATCATACATCACTGAGATCGTTTAGATAGTTTCTCTAAAGACAGGGCAATATTTTTTCCGTCTTCAAGGCCAAAGTTTCGTCATTGTATTGCTACGTTTATACTATAAATTGCACATCCGTCCGACTTAGATTATATCCACATTTATATGACAAGAATTGATTGTAATTTTAATAAATAAATAAATAAAAAAGAACATTTATATGAGAAATAATCTTTTTAATAAAAAAAAGAATTTGAGCGAAGAAACTATGATTTCAAAATATAAATATTTCATACAAATTTAAAACCAGATTACTGTATTATATAATAAATATTTTTCATCAAATTTTGAAATACTAATAGTGCCAATATTTTCATCTAACATAAATAGAAAAACTATATTAAATACGTATATTTATATATTAAATTTTTCGTACAATATTAATTTACATTTATGTAATATAAATAGGTTAAAAGTTATAACAGATTAAATTTTGGCAAAGATGAAAACTAATATCGACTGTTCGTGATAACTCCTATTATTTTCTAGAAGCTAAGTAAAATCGATATAGGATGAAAAAGTTTCTTTTGTGCTCAATTTGGTCCTCAGTTTCTTTTTCTTTGTTAATATTTACATTTTGACATTATATTTGCAATAATCATCATGTATACATTCAGTCTCTCGTTTCGATCAACCTTTTCATAGATTGTCGCTACTTATGCAAGAAGAGAATCGACTTTACTCAAAATGCTCACAAATAAAATCCGCGTTTCTTCTTCATTGATGCTTTATCCGTGCGAAAATCATGTCATCGTTACGTTTTCCGCGTCCCTGAGGTGAACAGCGTTTTTGTTGGATAAGATTAAGAACGTAACGTGCATACATACTTGGCTAAGTGTAATTGTTTGAGTTTCATAATTGCGAATGACAGTGACCAATGGTACTCTATCTCGATTGGTCCACGGCCCCGCGATTGAGTTGACTGTCAAGCCTTTTGGCAAAATCTCCCTTTCAGCCGCGACATCGTTTAATCGGCTGTAAATATCATCTGCAAAGAAGGTCCGTAAATTCCTAAAAAATGATATTTAACAGTTGAGCAAAATTGAACAAAGGATGAAGTTGAGAAGAATAGCCGGGAAGCAAAGTTTCTGAAAACGATTTATACTTTCATAAAATGTTTTCTTTAAATGTTCGGAATATCTAATACAAAATTTACGAGAAAACTATTATGCTATCGTTATTCTGGTATGTTCAGAAACGGAAAGATATTTGGAAATAAAAAAGAGAATAAAATAGAAATTTTATGGTTTACGTGTTTCCTCTCTCTCGTTGTTCGGAATTTTAGTTGGCCGTCCGTTTATGGCACGGACAGGCTCATTTCCCTCATTAGGAAACTCTGAATTATCGGTCCTCCCAGGGCAGTAAACGTAATGACTCGAGGCCAGGAAAAACCCAGATAAGAACCGACCGGAGGGGCACGAGAGAGTTGAGTTTCAATCATCGGACAGTACATACAGGACGACAGAGTCCGTTATTCCAATATAATAATGTAAATTAGTAAAATCCAGTTATAAAATTTGCATTTAAGAATTGCTTCCCGGCTAATTGATAAAAACAATTACTACTCTTCCGAATTTTGTTGTATAAAATTTCTAACGCCTTTCTGGAATAGATCTTTGCCAAGAGTGTAATTGAACATCCGGAATACCAGCTCCACTAGAAGAAGAAAAAAATGACATAATTAGTCTTATGTAATTAGAAGGAACTCGCTGAGTTAATTACACGATAATTTGCTTTCAATACCGTATAAAATTAGTGGACGTTTCAAACTGTTTGATAAATGTTACACACTTAATATTTCTTATAGTTACGTTGATATCAATATTAAAAATCAAAATTTATTAAGTCATTTAAATTTTTCCTACTCTATTGATATATTATTATCCTACATTTTTTTGTATGTATAATTTACCTGAAATGGTATAATTAATCAACACAATAAATGAATATCGATCGTTTTTTAACCTGTAAGTATAATTTCTTCTGTATTTATGATCATATGCTTTGTAAGAATTATATTTACAAAGATTTAATTGTGCAAGGTGTCCTAAGTTTTAGTAGACAAACTTTGATATCCTACAGAAGGAAGTTTTCAGAAATTCATTTAAGAAAGTTCTACAGTAAAAAGAATACACGTAAATATGTAGTTATTATGTCCTTATTTACGGGAAATAGTAATGTCACAAATTAACTAACTCTAGAGCGTATTAGGAGAATGTATTTGAAAAGATTAAGTAATTTATCCGGATAGTATTCGAAAATATTTTCGACTAATAGAAATTGATATAATTATCAGAGAAGCTATTATGACAAAAATTATCATAACTTCTGTTATATTAACATCGAGCATGAAGTACAATTACATTATACTTAATAATTATTATGTAGCGCTGTTTGTATAACTCCAAGAGGACAAGATAATTTAGTTAAAACATACTTTTCGATGATGTAGCTTCGTTTCTGATACCACCGACCCTTCCGAAAGGTTCAATCTTTGCAAATTCATAATAAAGGGAATATAGCATAGTCAGTGGCCATTTCCCTTCCATTTCGTCCGGATTCAGCTGCAACAAACACATTACATTTTGAACTAGTTTCGTGCTTAATCTTCGTGTGCACGCAATATGATACGTACGTTCACCGTCGTCATTGAAGCTAGGAATGAATTAAGTGCTTTGTTAACAGGTGCATCACTCCAACGGAATGGTGTGATATATTGACCGATCCATTGATAAATTAATTCATAAGCTGTGTCCCAAATGGACGGGCTACTCAGTTCACTTTCCCTGTAATCAAAGTTAAGCTATTAATATCATATCGAGATTTGTTATTTCTATCGTTCGCATGACAATGTTTGGTGTTAAATCGCAAGATGCAAAGTAGACAAATTTGTTATATCTAGTTTCGTACATCTTTTTTTCATAATAACATTGTATACATAATTGCTGAGATTCGTTTATTTAATTAAAGACTAGCCGGCTCCTATTTAAGTGCACAAGGTATTGATATTTTATATCACGAATCGAACGTAGATAATTTTGCATATCACAGCTTCAATTGCTGGTTCGTGTAAGCAGGTGTTGGTAATTAATCTAGGATACAGTTATCGATACATGTTATATTAAGAGCAAATTATGAATAAAACTGACAAACGAACAAAAAGAGTCTCAAGTTTTACGGATAATTTTTGACATGTTATTCTGCGAGTCTAATTCTTATCAAAATTCATATCTTATCTAAGTTTTAGACGGTCCATGCTGCATCCTACGATTCGGTAGTCGGTGATATCAAGTTCTGCGAATTGGAACCGCGCGAACAATCTACCTTTCCATATAACGTTTATTGATTATTGTTTTATAGACTTCTGTAATAATTTCCCAAAAAGCTTCTCGTGAAATTTTCTTTTACACTTTTTTTTTTATACTGTGTATACGATATTTTCTTCATTAATATTCTGCAAAATATGTATACCAATAACGTAGTAAACATACCATTAATATTATGTTGTGTTATGTATGAGAAATGTTATGTTATGTTTCGTGGGCATCGTAGCGAGAGGTTTAAGGAAAGTATAATGAAAAATCGCTTTGAAACATGTACACAAGCCTACCGACATATTCAAGGTCAGCCACGTGTTTTTAAAAAAGCATGTATAGACAGTGTGGGTAGAGGATACTTACAAAGTGCCGGAAAAATGAAAGCTGACTATCTATGTAAATCCAAGTAAAGATAACGATTCACGAGTCGATAATACATATTTCTATCTTATTATCTATATACGATAAAAAGGTTTATAACTTATGATAGTATTTTGGTAAAGAATACAAATTCCTCACTTACTGTCACAAATACTATGTCAAATACTATACTATACAAATACTACGTTCGTGACACTTTGCCTTGTTACATTTTGTAACACTCTGGCCAATCACTGCTTCGTGTACATGTTCTTAAACCAATATGCAAGATATGCAAAACAAATGGACGCGATTAACATTTTCTAGTCATGAAAGTACTATCCAAATCTTTATCCACTTGCATAAACATTTACAATCTAATGATTAAGTAGTAATGAGATAGTTTAATTAGTAATAAATAGTAATAGATTTAATTAGTAATAAAATAGTAATTTATCAAATAGTAATTTTGATTCCTTTTGAATATTTTCCCTTGTTAAATTTCCCTTAATAATTTTTCCCTTGTTATTGGTATAAAATCTTGCATGCTTAACAAAAGTATAGTAAATAATATATACTTGAAGAACATCAAGCCCCAACTGTCAGATGCTTTGGTAGCACCGTACGAGGGAACGGCTACCAAGTCGAGTTTTGGTAAAACAATCGAGCTGTTGAAGTAATCCTGTAAATAGTTCATGATCCAGACAACCTTGTTAGGTATGCTTTTTAGGGAGTCCAAGTATTCTTTTCGACCCCACACTTTAATCTCGAGCTTTCTCCCATCCATTTCATTGATTTCCTGAGTAGGCGAGATGCTCTCGAAGTCCGATATTATCAAAGCTAATTGGTACGTTGACATTTGCGGTGTCTTGGTGAAGTGATCCCAGACCAAATCCGGCTCATCGGTCCTAGGCAAAGAGAATATTTTTTAGTAATAGAATTACGCTTTTGCATACTTATGGCGTATAGATAAGAATACTTAGACTGTAAAAAATAATCAAATAACCGGTTAACCTCTTGTCCTACCTGTTAACTCCGGATTGCTCGGATCACAAGAAACAAGAAGGTCGGTCACGCGTCGAGCCATTTAGCTGTTTAGCCGTGTGTTCGAACTCGCGCAAGATGTATGCGTCTTATGACATGTATATTTCGGCGCAACGAAAGGAATTGTGAAATAATAAACACCTTTGGGCACAACTAATATTTTTTTAAGATGTCTGACAAGTAATTATGATCGATTTATCGGTGAAGAAAAATGATTTATTATTTCAAAGTGGATAATGTATCAGTAATAATTTGTAAATTAATACTTAGTTTAAATTAACAATGTTTTGAGATAACTCGTAGAAAATTAGTAATTTTCAACTGCGTCATACTTTTCGAAACAATGAAACACAATAGAAAACACAATATTGCTACCATCACTATCGTTATCAGAAGGATCCAAGTCAAATCACTATCCGTAATAATAACACACTCCTCACTATTGTCATCAATATTAGATTTTTTTTACTAATATAATAGGTATAAAGGTTGTTTAATTCTTTTAGGAAATTATAACCTAAACGTGTGAATGTAACGAAGAATTACATGTAACTAAAGTAAGAAAATATGGACAATATCTGAACCACGAGTCTGACTAGTGTTGTTTACGTTTATCCCGAATGAAGTAGCACGAACCAGGCTTGTATTGTTTACGTTTGGACCGAATGAAGTAACACGAGTCAGGCTCGCGTTTATTATTTTTGTCGCAACTATTTTACCACGAGTCTCAGTCGTTTTTGTAGAACAAGGGGTTAATCGTGCTGTGATTCAATATATTTTATTAATATCATGTCAATAAAAATTCTGAATGTATTTTTAATGTCAAAATATCTAACAAAATTCTTGCTATTTGTAATACGACAAATATATTTCGCTCTATATGTATGGTTTTATTTTAGATAATCCGAGTTGTGCATTCTTCGAATTACTTCGAGTAACGAATACTTTATCTGTGAATAATTATTTGTTACCCATAATGAATCATTTCCTATATTTATTTGAGCAATGATTGCAGAATTAACACGAATAAAGGTTTGTTTCCACTTAATTTTGTACAAGTATATACAAATACCGGTAAGATTCATACTATTAATTTAACAAATAAATAATTTACTAAGCAATAAACTTTCTAAGCCAGTATTTTATCCAAGAAAAAGTTAGCTATAAAAGCCAATGTTACAACAAATGGACAATGTAGCTTGAAAAGATATCTCACGTTCGGTACCATGTCCATCCTCCATGTAACACATAAATATTTACAAAAAATATATAATTTTATCCAAATAAGTTTTATCCAAATTCGATTAAATCTTTATCCAGATATATTCTCACACGAATAATTTCTCCCTCGAATAATTTCTTATTTAAATAAATAATTGTTCCATTTTTTATTCATTTATGGCGAATAAAATTTTATTCTTTATTTTTATTCGTTATCTGTTGTTGGAATAAAATGTTACCATAATTAAGAGAATGCATTTTAACAGATGCGATTAGACAGTAGGTATCTATGGAACGAATATAATTAAAAGGTGGAACTTAGGAAAAAATATTAGAGAAAGTACACTTCAGATATTTTGCATATTTTCGCCTATTATTCGCATTCTGTGCGTTTTTGAATCTTAAAATTTCCCACAGAAGCATAAAAATTCGCAGTCTATGTATTTCTGCTTGGTGCTGATAACGACATAATTTAAAAAGTGTAAAATTTGCATTTATCGAATGCAAGGTCTACATTACATTTCTATTTTTATCATGTAAAGCGCATATTTTATCAGTTTTGCGTCACAGGGCTATTATATTATAGTAAGGCCTTTATTTTGACTTTTCCAAAAATTTCAATTTTAAGAGTTCTCCCCCTTAAAACTTACATACTTGAAATCGTGCCACTGTCAACGCCAAGCAGCGACATGGCACACGCAAATAAAATCAACGAATATCTCATACTACTTACGTTTCTATGCTACTTTCCAGGGGAGTGTTTGAACGAGCAGTCATGTTCTTCGGACGCTGAACGCTGAGTTTGAAGGTCGCTTTGTAAGGAGGCTCATCCATACAAGGAAAGACAGTTTGCGCGTTGTCCAATCTGAAGTTGGTAGCCAGGAAGGGACTAGAGAAAAAGACAGACAGTAAATTCTTTTTCTTTAATCTTACGTCTATCGCGTTGTAATTATATAATTACTGTTTTTGTCCATTGGCGTCGGTATATTCGTGTTTGAAGAAACCGCTGGTATCGTTGGTGGTGATATTTCCAGTGAAGGTGAGATCCACTTCGCAGCTGGTGCCTTTCTTTAGCATTTGTTCCAGGTGAATCGCGTAGCTAGATGGCCACGAAGAACGACGACTGACTCTCGCAACATTTACAGCCATCAGTGGCAGGCCTTTTTCCCTTTAATTTTTTAATAATCAGATATTAGTCTTAAGGAGGAATTTCAATTGATCAAATTGCTTTTAGAGAGCAACAAGATACAAGAGGGTCAACAAATTTTCATTCAATTATGTACAAGTTTATTTAATTGTGTGCAGATATTTCCTATATATACATATATACATGTATTTTCTCTCAATATGTAATTAGTAATTAAATTTAGCAATTAGTAATATTTGTGAGGATATTTCATTAATATCCAGATTTCAATATAGAATGGAACCTCGATTATCAGAACAAAAGAGGAATTATTAGTAATCTTGGCTTTACTATGGAAGATTAACAAGGGTTTATTATGGGAACATCGATGGAAAGAGAGGGATGCCTAGTTACGAGGAAGATTAGGAAACGAGAATAGAGAGAAACTAGAAAAGTCGATATACCGTTGTTAAGAAGATTTTATTCCTTTGTTACGTGTTAACATCTACAAAATAGTTCAAAATAAATGATCTGCGTATGGGAAATAGGATTATTCGATTATCCGAATTAAGCACGCTATTCGGATGGTAATCGAATTTCTACTGTATTTTTATATGTCGGAGATGAAGGGACATCGGGCCTTTCTTTTGGAATTTTTGGAAAATCCCCAATACTTTGGTCTAAACTATTTATTATAGCTGTACTTAAACAATAGAACTTAGAAGTAGTTGTTGCGATACGATCTGTTTATGTTTGCCCGAGATTTGTGATAGTGGGCTTGGGTTCGAGGTGACACAACTGGTCGCCGAACGTAGTCACGGTCACGGGATGAACGTTCTTATCTAACGGAAGAAGTACTAATATTGAGGGACACACGTTGTGCTAACAAACAAGCCCCGGGCAGGAGCAATGTCGGCTCTAGGCGGGTCTGCCTAGTAACGGTGCCTGGAATTTTGTTGATAGCCCCGGTCAAAATGCAATTGACAAATGTGATCGTATCAGTCTCTTATTCTTGTGATCACCTTGGAGAGTTTACACACATCGTTTGATCAGTGAGTCAGAACGATACCGAGGGTCACAGCTAACGTCACTTTGTGTTTCAAAATATATTCTATTGAACAAAGAGTTTTCCCCTTTGACCGCGGATTCGTTATTGAACCTAAGAACATTGTCTTTAATATCTAGAGTGTCTAATCATCACGGTTCATTGTCAAACTCTGTAAAATCAACATTTGTACATGTCGGAGAAGGAGTCAGGAACAGGGTTGTGGACGTTTGACGGACCTCCCTTGGAGTTGGCCATCGTTGTGTGATAACGAAGATACGGCCTGATGCTACGGGTATGGACACCACTGATTCGACAATCAACAGCGGGGGGT
>NT_177210.1:2267-8202 GCF_000188095.3 Bombus impatiens | reverse complement strand
GATGACGAATCCACGGTCAACGGGATGAAAGATATACTTGCTCTGACTCAAACTCATTGATCGTCAGGCGCGCTTTAGAGGGGTATAATGTCTGTGTATTTGCATATGGCCAGACTGGTTCTGGTAAAACATATACTATGGAAGGTTTACCGGGTATTGAAATGGAAGGCATGATACCTAGAACGGTATACATTGAACAGTATATATATATATGTTGGAGATGAAAGGACGCCGGAGCCGTCCCTCTGGAACTTCGGCAAAATCCGTAGAATTGCCGGAAAAACGCAGCTTTTATAGCGGGTCCTCGGGCTAACTGGACTTGTGCTATGTACGTGCCTCAACATCAGGTATTCGTTGTCCTCAGGAACCGTTGGAATGTTTTACTGTCGAGTACCTCTATTGGTATTTCTTTTAATGAGGGTCATACTATAACTCCACACCTTTGTTAGGCGAAGCGCCCGTCCCGTTGACCGCGGCTACGTTCGGCGACTGATGGTCGCCTTGAGTCCAAGTTTATTATCACAAATCGCAAACAAGTACAATTGGGCAGGATGACGGCAAATTGTTTAATTACGACTGTAAACTTTAATTACGATTTTACGGATTTTCCCGAAGTTCCGGAGGGACGGCTCCGGTGTCCTTTCATCTCCAATATAATCTCCATTGAACAACAACGATGGCTTGTCCTAATGAACAACGTTCATTAAGTCTAACGACAACCCGACATATATATTACCACATTACGTATATTTTCATTTTCTGTTACGTTGCGTGAAACGGAAAGGAACCTTTAATCCTGCAAGTATTTTCGGTTTATAGTTGGTACTTAAACCAGTTCTTAGGTCTATTGCACGTTCTTACAAATTACGGAGAAAGCTAACGGTGGATACCTAACGGAAAAGGCGAATATTTGTCTCACGGAAAAGCCGGCTTTTCCCATGAACAAGGTCACGAGCCACGTCGGTAGGAGGCTTCCTCCTCCAATCTTCATTTATTAACATTGGCTGTAATCAATGCACATCGCAGATCGTTACCTTCACTGTTCTAACGAAAAGTGTGAACAACGAATCCAGGTTCTTAGTTCAAAAGATACACCCACTCCGAGCTTTCCTCCGTAATCACATAAGGACGAGCTTCACTTGTTCTCGGTACCCTGCTGGGGGTAGCCACCCACATATTATATTAGTATACCGCTATAATATTTTACCCAATGTCCTACTGGACAAATTGTAAAATTTAAGTAAATAAATAATAAAAAAAAAAACTTGTTCTCATCACGACAGAGCAGTCACTTCTCCCTCTCCTACGATTCGTGGCGTCGATTAGTCAAATCATAATGGGAATTTACGACTCCCGTTGGCGCGCTTCTTCGAGATCGTGTCTCCCCGCGAACGTCCAGAAGTTCATTTTCATTTCATTTTATTTCACATTATAGTTATTTATAACTGTCTATATACATTATATGTACATAATGTATATATAATAATAATAAATAAATAAATAGTATATGTATATATATTACTCATTTCCAGAAATTCCATTTTCTTTCAAATTTCATTTATATAATTTCATATTACGTAATTTCCTGCAAGTAATATCCTATTATATGTATAGTTGTTGATATGAGGCTGAAAGTTGGTTCGCATGAATGATATGTATCTTTAACTCATACGTATAGCAGAACTCGTAACATGACAGTAATATGGTATACCCATTTTTCTCCTTTCCCTAGAAAGTCCCAGGAACAACGAAAAGAAAATAAATTTGTATGAAATATACTACATAATTTAAAACGTAATGGATCTTATTGTAGAATTTTGTATTCTTCCCACGGAGAGTTAGGGATTGACAGTCTTGGGATCAGGTAGAAAATTTAGCTCCTTAAGTTTAGCTCTTCCAGCCAGAAGAATTTTTCAACGAAATAGAGTCCATTTTTAAATAACGTCATTTACAATTATAGCGAAGAGTATGATGCGATTTTATTCGCTTACCTTTCTTCCAACGATGCCTCCGTGATCCTAACATCGTATTTCGTGATTGCAAGATGTGGATGAGCATTTAAAACAATTATGTCACTGGTATCCATCCAAGTGACATTGATCTTAACTCGACCTTTGAATTTGTCATTCCCGATAAAAGGTTTAAGTTCCAGGTGATAGCTGGTCGGCACTACTTCTGTTGGTAATCTGCGTTGGCTTACTTTGGGCACGTAAACGTCGTTCAGGTCTATACTCCGTTTGATCTCCAACTGTAAATGATTTTCAAGCGTAATATTTACTGTGGTATTTTTACTGCCTGAAATACATTATGAAAAATATATATCTTTATCTTTATACCGTCCGGAACAGAAGGGAGGTATCATAATTTGACATGTGCATTTTTGTTTTGTTTATCGTAACAGTCGATCTTTGAGATAAAGAACGACGCTGAAGATAGACGACAGTAATATTATTTTTTAAAGGCATTCTCATTTTATATCCTATCTATCGTTTCTTTTTAAATTTTCATTAGCTGCTACTTCCTTATGCATAGATAACAACTATCTTCTGTATTGAAGTTAACTTGGCTTACTAAATCTTTTGTATCTTTACATATTACAATCATTATTGATTATGATGATTGATATATGATTTACAATTATTTGTATCTTTACAATATCTGATATTTGTGTCTATTAAAAATACGGTATAAGGCATTGCATATTACGTTTGAATATCTTGAGAAATTTCTTACATATTTAAAATATTTCTGAAATATAGAACATTCTACATAAAACAATTGTTTCATAGAACTTGCGAATATTGTAAATTCAATGCATGTGTTTTAGTCTCATCTAGTTTTTTTATTAATATTATTATCCTCTTGATAAAAGTCGAATTTACGAATCTTTGGGAATATTTCATTTTGATAACAATCGTCAGAAGCTCATATAACGCGCTAAGAAAATATTAGTAAATAATTTGAGACATTTGAACACATTATCTGTAAATATCTCAACTGGCTCGCAATTACTCGTAGAAATTAACGTGTTTCACTTCGAAACGTCTATTAGAGAAACACGGAAAGCAACTGCAGCTTTAAAACAAAGCCAACCAACACAAGCATGTACTCGCTAATTATTCACTTATTTTTAACTCTTCGGCTTATTAAAAAGCGAAACTATCTCACCGAAACGCTTTACGATATTTAAAACCGTTTTTCATACGTGCGTATATAAAATCATCTAGAAGAATCGTACTTACATATTTCATAAGGATAAAATAAAATAAGGAGCGATTGCTTACGTGTGCTTCGATATCTGGGAGAACGAAGACCAGGAAATATCCAGCGATGGCTGCTATGAACCTCATGGTTCTCCTGCGGAGTAAGTCGAAACTGATTATTCAGGACGTAACTGAATAAAACTGCTAGTTCACATAAAAATTATTCAACGAAATATTAACCGTTCCAACAATACGACTATACTATCGTTTGATCGTTAATTACGTGCAACTACGAATGTTAAAAACGCCGGAGAGAAATTTTGTTTCAGAGTCTAAGATCTTTCCAAAGACGATTCGCTCCACTGTGTTATCTTTTCATGTTTGGTAGCACGGGATTCGCCGAGACACTTGTATCGATCGTCAACGTATAATCAAACTACACAGTATTATCTTGAGCGGTTTGCGATCACCGATGCTCCACAGCGACTTACTTCGCGATCCTTATCCAACACGTCCGTACTTGCATGCTGTAGGCGACGATCTAACCGATGTAATTCGCGTATTTCGAAGTGTCGTCGCTTACGACCACTTCAATAGCTTCGATCGAAGCTATCGTCGTCGCTTGACCTTGATACCGGCAGCCAATATTCGTATTGAAATGCGAAAGTACCGCGTGCCAACGCAGTCGTTCGCCAACTGCCCTCCAGCTTTCTGCTCTTTCCGACTGTACCAGCTTCTGTCGGATCGCCTGAAAGAAACGAAGAAAAGCGTACAAAAAGAAAAGAAAAGAAAAAATGTTAAACGCGAGCAGAGAAAACGTGAACGACCACGTGATAGGGGTACGCCGCGGCGGATTGGTGTCCGAAGCACGGATTCAAAGCGCTTAGATCCACTTAGCCGCGTAATCGGCGATCGTCCATTATCCAATTCCATCGAACAGACGTCACAAAAGGGCCTAATCGCGGCGGTACCCGTCGGTGACGGATGAGATGCACAGCGTCAATGGCCAATCCCGAAAGCATCAATGGAAATTGAGATGCCACGAAGCTGCTCTGTGAATCTCTGCGAATGTCCTGCCGCTGATTCTGCAACCAGAAACCATTGTGTATTCGTTTAATGCATGAAAAGCCGGCAGCCAATTCAGGTCTCGGCTTGGCGTTCGTTTCCGATTTGGTGTCAATTAGGATTGATAGCAGGTTTTGTGTATGTTTTCTTCGCGCGTTTATAGGCCAGCTAAGGCCACTCGTGCCACTTGTCCACGTGCTTCCTTTAACTTTCAAGCTGCCTCGGAGGAGGCACTTGCCAGAGAGACCTCGGCGTCGGCCTCTTTTCATTCGGCACATCCCATGATCTGGAACAAGATCTTCATTAGTATTGCGATCCACTTTAACTAGCTCGCGTACACATTGTGCAAATGTTGCTCGTGTTCGTGGTATGCGACGTCACAGATAAATTATATCGATAATATGATAGGTATTTACCATTTTGCAAAGTATTCCTAATTCTTAAGATTGTGAGATAAAATGCTTCTGTTAGAAAAACATTCGATTGTCCTTCAAACAGCATGGATCTGAATTTCAAAGATGACGGGATTGTTTTGTGAAGTAACTTATTAGCGTTATTGTTATTAGTCCTTTGATAAAAGACACAGAAAATATATTAAACGAGACTGGAGAAGGACTAATAGAATCGAAAACGATAATGAAGAAGAGTTGGGCAATATAAGACGGGGAGGAACGACAATAAGGAAGCATGGCAAAGAGGCAAGAGCCCAAAAGTTGCCATAATTTTATAGACAGAATATATAATGGAGTGCAATATAATAGAGTGGATAAGAGGGGAGGTGGACGTATAAAAGAAAAGAAAAAGACAAAGAAAAAAGTTTAGATAGATATAAGGGAGGAGGCAATAAGGTGATAACGCCATAAGATTGATAGAATGTAAAAAGCGGGTAAATAAAATAGGTAAAAGAGAAAGGCACGAAGTAAGTAATAATAATAATATTAATCCTTTGATATTTCCATTTTACCTTTTTGTTGGATAAATGTAACACTGTACTCGTAATATTATTGTGTTTATGTTTACTTCTTGTAGTTCTCTCTTCTCCAGAGACTCAGTTACATTTCTCTTTGATTTAGACTTTATTTTTATAAGCACACGTGCATCTTAAGACAGGGGAATTAATGCTAGTAGTCAAGCAGATGATAGAGAAGAGGAAGAAACTCGTATAGGGTTGTATAGGGCAAAGGAAATTCTATTAAAGGGGGGGGGGCGGTAAAGTTAATTCGTACAAAAAAAGCATGTTTTTGTGAATTTTTTCTGACGATACAGTTGAAATTTCTTTTTTAAAAACAATAGTACATTAGAGTATGACATTCGAAGAATATACTATACAATTTTCACAGAGAAATATTAAAAAAATCAGTTCGCTGTGGAGTGCCGAAGCGTGCAGACGTGTCTCTAGTGCCCAGCGTAGTCCGAAAGCAACACGTGTCGCCCAACCGTCGAAAGAGAACACAGCCAAGTGTCCCCTACCCTTTAGGGAGAAGAAAATCCCACGCACCTAACCCCAACCCGAATACAAGACTCACAGCCTCACGACTAGTTATTCATTCCGAACTAACTAGCTCGATGATGGCCCAGCAATCGCGACCAGGCTCTCCGGAGCAGACTCGCAACTACCCCGCGCTACCTCCCCCGTGGCAGAAGTGTAACAGAACTCTCCGCACCAA
>NT_177210.1:967-1596 GCF_000188095.3 Bombus impatiens | reverse complement strand
CCCCTCAGCCAGCCAAACACCCAGTCCTACCAAATTCTTCACCACCTCAACCTCCTATGCCCAAGCGGTACAAGGCATCCAAAATAACCCGAATAGCCAAAGGAATCTTCCCCAAAACAGTGTCCCCAACCCACCTAACACAGACAACTTCTCTAGGCTTGAAAAGCTAATAGAGAAACAATCAGAGCAAATAAATAACTTGCTATCGCTATTAACACTCATCATGGATAAATTAGTACGCCCCGACGCGAAATAAAACCAAAACGCATAGCTCTTTGGAATACCAACGGTCTAGCGCAACACAAACTTGAACTAGAACTCTTCTTAAAACACCAGCAAATCGACGTAATGCTCGTATCGGAAACCCACTTCACCGACAAAAACTATCTGAAAATTGAAAATAAATGGTTACAAATTCTACCATACCCAACACCCCAGCGGAAAGGCCCGCGGTGGCACCGGAATCATAATCAAAACAAGTATTAAGCACGAACTCTCATCATTCCAGAAAGACTACCTCCAAGCAACAAACGTAGCAGTAGAAGACTGTCATGGTACAATCACCACTTCAGCAGTATACTGCCCTTCCAGACACTCCATCGCCAAAGAAGACTTTGATAACTTCCTGG
>NT_177210.1:700-932 GCF_000188095.3 Bombus impatiens | reverse complement strand
TTCATAGCTGGAGGAGACTATAACGCCAAGCACATCCAATGGAGCAGCAGACTGGTTACAGCAAGAGGCAAAAACCTCTTAAACAGCATAATAAACAACAACCTCAACTACCTCACCACATACGAACCCACATACTGGCCCACTGACACTAACAAAATACCTCAACTTCTTCATAACTAAAAATATCTCATCAAGACACGTCCAGATCAACTCCTCAGCTGATATCTCCTCC
>NT_177210.1:377-634 GCF_000188095.3 Bombus impatiens | reverse complement strand
ACACCTAATGGCTCCATTCACAACCAACACACCAACTGGCAGCTCTTTAGAAAAGTCTTTACACACTCAACTTCAGCCTTAACTCCACTAAAAACTAAGGAAGAAATCGAAGCAGCCACGGAATACTTAAACACGAGCATAATAAATGCCATCCGCCTCTCCACACCGACAAAGACGTCTGTCAGCAAACAAGAATATCCCCAATACATATTAAAAAAAATAGCAGAAAAACGTAGACTAAGAAGAGTATGGCAGAC
>NT_177210.1:0-263 GCF_000188095.3 Bombus impatiens | reverse complement strand
TATCCCCCACAGCCGACTCCAACTACTCACTATGGAAGGCCTCCAGAAAACTCACACGTCCCCCACAAATAATCCCACCTATCCGCCGTCCGCAAGGTGGATGGGCGCGAAGCTCTATAGAAAAGGCCGACCTGTTTGCTAAATACTTGTCAAACGTATTCAAACCCCATTCCCTCAAAGCTGCCGCGGACGTTACTGAATACTTGCACACCCCCGTCCAAATGTCCCCTCCTATCGAACCCTTCACTTCTGCAGAGACTATA
>NT_177209.1:3769-16936 GCF_000188095.3 Bombus impatiens | reverse complement strand
TTTACCTCAAATTCCTTTTTTTACTTTGTTATTTTACGTGACACAAGGATGGAAAAAGTTCCAACGATAAGAATATTAAATAAAGAAGAAACATACACTATAAACAGGGCAGTAGACCAACAGTGCCCAATCAAAACAATAAGTGAAGTACAGGACTGCTCAAATACAAAAGAAATAGAAATGGAAATAATACAAGAAGACGACGTAAAGAGCAATACCAACAAGGATCTACCACAACATAACGAAAGCTGGAAGACTGTAACTCCCAGCAAAAAAATAAAAATAAATCCAAACACAGAAACAGAAAGACAGCAATGGCTACAGGAAATTCCCACACAAAATTCTTTCAGCTCACTGACAGAAGAAATGGACACAGACCCCACAGAAAAACCAAGAACACACACGCCTAAACCACCGCCAATATACATAGACGCAAAAATAATAGACCCCCTCATTGACCTGCTAAACAGCACGGCAGAAAAAGAAAACTACACTATCAAACAGCTCAAACTGGACCAGGTAAAAGTGCAAACCAATACCCCAGAAACCTACAGAAAAGTAACTAAAGCGCTAAAGGAAAAAAACGCTATCACACTTACCAACCCAAATCCGACGAGAGCTACAAAGCAGTAATCAGAGGTCTACACCATAAAACAAATACAAACAAAATATGCGAGAAATTGGCCAAGATCGGACACCAGGTAAGAACGATCAACAACATAACCAGATTTGACACTAAGCAACCACTACCCCTATTCCTAATAGAGCCAGAACCGAAAAGCAGCAACAAAGAAATATTTGAAATTAAAAATATCTCAAACACAATAATCACAGTCGAGCCACCCAGACACAAAAAAGACATACCACAATGCATGCGGTATCAACAATACGGACACACAAAAAACTACTGCAACAGAACCCCGGCGTGCGTCAAATGCGCAGGGAAGCACCTAACAGTGAACTGCCCACACACGGGAATACATGACGTAAAATGTCACAACTGAGCTGGAAATCACCGAGCCAGCTACAAAGGCTGCGTAGTCAGGAAACAACTACAAAGCAAACTTTTCCCGCCGATTTGAAACAGGACACACAACAATTTCCACACGCAACAGGACAAGAAACCTATGCCAACACCAAATACACAGTACGTAATGAACAATAACCACACCAACACCAACACGGTTAGAAACCGAAGCTACGCGCAAGTAGTCAACCGGCCGTCACCCCCAGATAATCAAGAACAGAACAACCACAGCAACGACGCTACAGAAATCAAAGAGCTAATAAAACATTCCATAAAAAACACCGAAATACTCACAAAAATGATAAGCGACCAAAACAAACTTCTCAGACAGCAAACACAGCAGATAACAGTCATGTTACAATTACTTACTAACGTGATGAGCAAAAAATAAAAATAGACACGCTTAAAATAACAGCCTGGAACTCTAACGGCTTACAACAAAGGGCCCTAAAAACTAAAACATTCCTGTACAGCAATAACATCGACATACTACTCATCTCAGAAACACACCTCACAACAAAAAGCTACATAAAAGTACCGCACTACACCATATACGACACCAAGCATCCCTCAGGAAAAGCACACGGAGGGACGGCAGTAGTAATAAAAAACGATATTAAACATCTCCTACACAGCCAGGTCAGTAAGGGACATATGCAAGCAACCACCGTGACCGTACAGACTAACAGCAACCAACTGCAGTTGTCAGCAGTATACGTACCGCCGCGACACAAAATCACAACGCAAATGTGGGAAGACTACTTCCGACACTTAGGTGACAAGTATATTGCAGCGGGAGACTATAACTCAAAGCACACACGATGGGGATCAAGAATCACCACACCTCGAGGCAGAACCTTGGAAAAATAAATCAGAAATTACAACCTTAATATATTATCCACAGAAAGACCGATTTATCCACAGGAAGACCGACATACTGACCGACAGACCTGAGCAAAATACCTGACCTACTTGAATTTGCAGTTACAAAGGGGCTAAACGCAAATAAACTAAACATAGCACCCAGCCTCGAGCTTAGCTCCGACCATACGCCCATAATAATTACATACAGAAACAAACCAATACTTTGCAGCAGCACAGAGAAGCTATGCAATAAAACCACCAAATGGCAAACATTCAAAGAAATAATAGAGAGAAAAATCAGCTGGAAGATCCCACTGAATACACCTGAACACATCGATCAAGCAGTAACAACACTCACAGAAACTATCCAAGAAGCAGCAAGGGCAACCACGATACCTGAAACAACCAACAGACAAACAAAAACAGTTCCACTAAACATCCTCGAAAAAATTAGAGAAAAAAGAAAAGCGAAAGCAAAATGGCAAAAACACAGAACAAAAGAAAACAAAAAACACCTAAACCACAAAAGAAATAAAAAACAAAATAAAAGAGCACAACAACAACGAGTTCACAAAGTTCATCGAGTCACTATCTGCTCACGAGAACTGCAACTACTCCCTATGGAAAGCCACAAGAAAAATGCAACAAAAGCAAAATGCAGAAAGAAGGCAACAAAAATGGTACCAGCAATCAGAAGAGCAGACGACACATGGGCAAGAAGCAACAAAGAGCAGGCTGAAGAATTTTCCAACCACCTATGCAACACATTCACCCCACACGACATCAACAACAGCAACCACAATAGTCATACGGACGAGGATGCGCTAACTACTAATAACTAGTACACCAACTGACAATCACTACACCATACCCAAAGCAACAGCACAAGAAATCAGAAACATAATTGAGAAAACAAAAAACAATAAAGCACCAGGAATCGACCTAATTAACGGCAAAATCTTGAAAAACCTTCCGCCAAAAGCGATAAGACAAATCACAATAATAGCAAACGCAATACTAAGAATACAATACTTTCCAAAAGCTTGGAAACTGGCACAAATCATAATGATACCCAAACCAGGCAAGCACCCACACGAAACCAAGTCCTACCGATGGACCCACACGAAACCAAGTCCTACCGACCAATCTCACTACTTCCGGTGTTCTCCAAGATACTAGAGAAAATAATCTACGAACGGATAAAACCAATAATAGAGAAGAACCAGTTAATACCGGATCACCAATTCGGATTCAGAAACAAACACTCTACAATAGAACAAATGCACAGACTCGTCAATGAAATCCTACAGGCGCTGGAAACAAAGCAATATTGTACAGCCTTCTTTATGGACATAGAGAAAGCATTTGACAAAATAAACCACGAAAGCCTACTACAATCAATCTGGAAACAGTTCCCGGGGCAGATATACCAACTAATCAAATCATATCTAAGCAGCAGTAGCTTCATAGTAAAAATCAAAAACACACACTCGGAAGCTAAAAAAATCAAGGCAGAAGTTCCGCAAGGAAGCGTCCTGGGACCAATTCTATACACATTATACACGGCCAACATACCAACAACTAACAAGAGCAAAATACTGACATTCGCGGATGACACAGCTGTATTAGTCAGGCACACTAACCCTGCAACAGCAGTTACATTACTACAAGAACATATTATAAAAATAGAAAAGTGGCTTCAAGCAAAACAAATCAAAGCAAACCCCGAAAAATGCAAACACATTACATTCACACTGCGAAAACAGAAACCACCAAACATTGTACTAAACGGCAAACGCATAATACAAACAAGGCAAGTCAAATACCTAGGACTCCACTTAGACTCACGACTCACATGGAAACAGCATATTAAAGCAACAATAGAGAAAATACAGATGGCAAGGAGACAAATGTACTGGCTAACAAGTCGAAAATCCAAACTAAGCATAGAGAACAAACTAAAAATATATAAAATGGTCATAAAACCAATCTGGACGTACGGAAGAGCACTATGGGGAACAACAGCAATGAGCCATATAACCAAAATAGAAGCAACGCAATCGAAAATACTCAGAACAATAGTAAATGCGCCATGGTACATTAGGAACGAGGACATTCGGAAAGACCTGGGAATACCAACGGTCAAGGAGGAGATTAACAAAAGTACAAGAAGGCACGGAGAAAGAATAGCAACGCGCCCAAACCGGCTGGCAGCGGTAACGGTCGACACATCAAGCATAAAAAGAAGACTAAAAAGGAAACACTCAACAGATCTCACAAAGGACATAACCTAACAAACACGATGATGGTACCCCGCTCGGGGTAGCCACCCACATGTTATATTAGCACACCGCTATAATATTTTACCAAATGTCCTACTGGACAAATTGTAAAATTGTAAAATAAATAAATAAAAAAAAAATCCCTCAACATCCCCACCGTCCATGCATTTGCTAGGTGTCCGCGACCGTTGCTACGTGCTCTTTCTTGTAGAACCTTCGGTGGAAGGACCGTTGGGATGTTGATGGTTCATTAGGCACTTCAGCGATATACATTGTCGCCGAGTGCCGCCACATCTTTATTTCCATCGTCAGTCCATAGAATTTGAAGTATGCCGGTCGTGACAATGTCACTTATGATTAATCCATTTTTTTGTTGTATCTCATTTTAAAGAGTGGGACGAAGTGCAATGACATCTACGCATACAGGCTACTGCGTAAAAGTGCAGGAAATGATTATGTTTCTTTGTCATTCTGTTTACTTACATTATTTACTTGGGACGTTTTAAGATTATAATCACAGCCACTAAACAAATAATATTTAACACTGTATAGTAACTGATCAAATTACTATTACAGTCACGGTCTGTATTTATCGGTAACAAAAAATAACAATTTATCGGTAACAAAAAATTACACGTAACTAAAGTAAGAAAATATCGAAAACAACTGAACCACGAGTCTGACACGTGTTGTTTACGTTTGTCGTGAACCAAGTACCACGATTTAGGCTCGTGCTTGTTATTTTTTGCCCAAATTTCTTACCACGAGCCTCACTTGTTGTAGGACAAAGGGTTAATAAGTTTAAAGTTACACTATCTTTTGAATCAATTATTTTTCGATCCAAGCAGCTTAATGCTTTTTTGTAGAGAATTAAAAAATGCATTGGCTAGTATAAAACAATCTTATAACTGCTTTACAGATATTTCGGGCGAGGATTTGAAATGGAAAATATTGTCAGAGAGCAATGGAAACTAATTAACCAAACAAGAGAAGAACAACTACTGATCCGGAAGATGCAAGTACGAAAATGTGACCTAAGAATAAAAATGTAAAATCTAATTACAAGTGGTTAGAAGGCTCGCAACCAGCAATAAAAGATATCACGTATTGCAAAATCTAAATGACGAAGATATAGAAGGAGCTAATTCTTTAGTGATTAAACCTCCACTTTTTTTCATAGAAACTAATGAAAACACTAAACAAGCTTCTAAGACCCAAGTAATTTTTAATGAAATAATTAAAAGATAAACAGATCAAACTGCAACTTCAGATGCATACAGTTATTGAAGCACTTGAAATAAAAAATTCAAATTATTACACTTACCAACCAAAGACTGAAAAGAAATTTAAGATAGTGATAAAGGGACTACACGCAAAATTTGGCGCAAAATATATTGACAGACATAATGGAAAAAGGACACAAAATAAATAATATAATTAAACTGGTCAAGAACAGCACATCGACACCACTACCAATGTTCCTTATAGAATTTCAACGAGCCAAAAACAACAAAGTATTTTTACTACAAAGGTTCTGTTACTTAGGTATGATTTGAGTAAGTGTTAGGTAAATGATACATTTACACTGTACATGTGAATGTGTGTGTAAGCGTTAGAGGGCGTCCAGGTCTTAGTTGAGACAAAAAACTGTTGCTAGATGGGAGAAGCTTCTAGAGGAGTCGGTTGACAACAAGCGTGCGTGCAAGAAGGTTATCGAGGTCTTCAGAGTGTAATATATATGTATAGCTGTTGTGTGTGAAATAAAGTAAACTATGTGTATTTCCGAATCCTTTCTATACATTAACAGTAAGTGGTGGATTTGTTCCGGGAAGAGTTTTTTTTATCGTTTGTAAGAGGCTTTCACGGTTCACTTTGTCAAATGCTTTCTCAATATACATGAAGAGGGTTGTACAGTATTATTTCTTTTCTATTGTTAGTAAAACTTCGTTGACGAGCCTGTGCATTTGCTCTATCGTGGAGTGTTTGTTTCTGAATCCAAATTGGTGATCTCGTATTAATATTTGTTGGAATACAACGATATTAATCTTATACAGATGAGGTGATTGATATCCCCACTAGCGTGCGTTCATTAGATGTACCGCGGCGGCTGGCGCGTGTATGTTCTTCCGAAAATTCGGCAAAAGAAACGTAAGGATATCGATGGCACATTGGGCACGTCGGTGTTGCGCTTTCACGGCGTAGCGCTTTGTATCGCGAAGCCGTTGGAGGGTTCCGGGTCATGTGCCGCCACACGGACACCTACATAGGCATATGAACAGGGCGCTTACACAGGTCATACTCACTACTGTGTAGAGAGTGGGGTTCAAAATCTTTTAAGGGACCATTAACTTTGGCTCAAAGAAAGTACGACTCATCATTAGCAGAAATCAAAAATCAAGAGGAATGCAATAGCAAGGGCTTGAAAAAACATATCCACGAAAACCACATCAGCGGAGAAAAGAAATCCTAACGCTTTTGGAAGGACACCAGCAAAAATGAAGATTGCAGCGTCCGCAAAAATAATTACGCCTCGAAACTCCGCGTATTCGTGGAATAAACGGTCACATGACAATTATCCCATGATAGTTTGTAGTATAAATAAGCGTAGCCACTTAGAATCAGTCAGTTTTCAGTTGAGAGTCAATCAGTTCTTTGCAGTTGAGTAAAGAATTGGTCGAGAGTTAATATCAAATTCTGAAGAACAGTAGTCTTTGCGAAGCCGAGACTTGTTTTTAATCTAATTTTTGAGTAACGTCAAGAAGCAAAATCGAGCATTTATTAATCGTCAACGACTCATATAGTTAGTCTTTCAACAACTATACTAACTTAATACGACATTCCAAGAGTGGGTATATGCATACATATAAACAAGGTAAAAATCTGAAAATTGTAACATTCTCTTTTTCAATAATTTCAGACTTGTACCATATGCACTACTCGAATAAAATTATTCATTCACTATTATCGTCAACAATCAAGAAGATATTGAAATTATTTATTTGTTCCAGGAAAACTTGAGTCTTGAACGTGGAAACTTGAACGTGAAAGCTTATTTACCAGTCGAATTGATACGCTAGTTAACGCTACCCACACTGTTATATTAATAAATTAGAACATCAGTTGGAAAAGTAGAACAACAGTTTGGAAATTGAAAATATTGCCGCGCTTTAGAAGGATGCAACAAGTTTTTGAAACCATTCCATTCAGTCGTTTGCGTTGTTTCAAAAATTAACGAACAAGAATCCAACTAATCGAAATAATTTAAGGACTATTTCTGGTAGTTTTGATTTAACACTAGGTTTACGGGACCCGCCAATTTGACGGATTTCGAACTTCGAAATGAAATATCTCAAAAACCATTTAATTAATTTTAACCATTTTGCATTTTCCGAAATATGGAACAGGTTTATAAATAATAGTCAGGCTTGTTATAAGCCATATGAAAATATTTCGATAGATGAGCAATTATTTCCAACGAAAGCTCCGTGCAGATTTATACAATATATGCCGAATAAGCTCCATAAATTTGATGAGTGCTCGTATAGATAGGTATATACGAAACGCCCGTAAACCTAGTGTTAAATGTAATTCAAGAAACCCAAGATTCGACATTTCGAGTAACACATGAAGTGCATAGGTCGTAATAGGTACTGCACAAGTATTAGAGTATAATTAACAGTATATTTATTAACAACACTCGATGTACACTTTACGTAACTCGCGATTGCACTTAGCGGTTCGCGGTTACAAGTTCGACTTCTAGTCGATGCGTTATGATAGCGATTGAGCAAAGTGTGCTGTACAAGTTCGGATGATGATTGCCCAAGATGCGTCGAGGAACTCTAGTCATCTATCAATTACCAACTGACTTTCCGTCACGATGATGCTACGGAGGAAAATTATGATGGGGTGTGTTTAAGGATACGAGATCATTAGATTCGTCGAGGAAAACCTTCGTTAGGAAAGTGAAGGAAATGGAATTAATCTGTTAATTGGTTAATCTCTAGGTTGAGGAAGGATGCTAACCGCCCTCGAGAGAAAGTTGCTAGCGAGAAGCATCATACGTAAGAAAATCCGTATTTCCTGTATTTTTCCGTAGTTGGTAATAAATTTAGAGAATGCTAAGATAAAGACTATTTGTTCGTTGAAGAACCTTAGTTAGAGAAATCCTAAGATCTATAGCGGGTACTTAGGCTAGTTAAAAATATGCTATGAAGATGTTTCGACATCTAGCAATCATGTTGTCCGAAAGATAGGGTCTTTGTGTAGCAAGGCACAGGACAGAAACCGTTGGGAAGTTTGCTGTCGAGTGCCGCTACACACGTATCGATTACGAACACCGAAGATGAAGACAGGATTGTGAAACTATAACAATTACTTATAAACTATACTTATCTATAATAAGTATTAACTTATTATAAATAATTAGCCACGTCAGAAAAAATTACTGAAAATTCTTAATGCGAGAATTGATTGCAAATATTAATAAATAAATAAAAAAAAAAGGAAAAAAGGATTGTGAAATTAAATAATGAAAAAGGATAGTTTAATTTAGTAAGAAAAATACTGCCTGATATTTTTATTGAAGTTGTACAGAACTGTAAGAGGTCTACAAACTACTACAAAGTTGAAAAGCCGGAGGTTTTTTCTAACAAAAGTTGCCTTGTAGTTTCTCGTAAATAATTAAATTATTATTGCAAATCTTCTGAAAATAGTTGTAGTTTCTTACAGTATCCATACTATATTATTTTAAACCAAAATTTTATTATAGGAAAGAAGGTAAAACCCATTTGCATATAAATTAATCTTTTTTATTTGATTTCTGCATATATGAAATAGAATATTAGATAGAAGTCTATTCAATGAAAAGGAATTTTTGTGAATATAATTCAATAATAGTCAGAGTAATAGTCCTTCTTTTACATCGTCTCCAGAGAAATTAATGTTTTTTTTGTCATTAACAATCATCTAGTTCAACACATTTTTGCCACTCGTTTCTAACATATCCATCTACACACTCACAGCCTGGAACGCATTGCTAAAATATGAAATAATATTTAATCTATTGTTGTATTCGATACAAGTAACTTATGATTAAATAACTATTGGTATATAGAACTGTAGTATTATTTTATGTTATACGAGACTATAATATGTTTAACACATTTTCCATAGACTTTAAATACCAACCAATGAGCAAATTCTGGGATTAGGTTCCTCGCAAGTTAGCGGGCAGGCAGTACCGCAGTCATTCCACACTTCGTTAACTGGGCAGTTCGCCTGGGTCACTGTTTTCATTTGTTAAATGATAATAGAAATTTTTAAACTTGTTAAATAAATAAATCTTTTCAAGTTTATAATACTAGAAATTAATATTTTTAATTTAAAATTAATATTCTCTCATAAATGACTCAGACTCGATGTTGAACACTACTCCTATAAGAAATTTTCTACAGTCTGCTACACGCTTATCTTTGTTCACTTAAATATTTATACGATATTTAAAAGTTATGTAAAATGTAAACAAGAGTCGAAAAGTATTATAGAAACAGTTATGAGTTGACAAAGCATACGTTACGAATAAAGTTCTAAAACTGCGAATTTTATTTAAATGGAACAATATCTTAAATTAAAAAAAAGAATAATAAAGATTATAAAAGGAATGCAATTCTGATTGATGATTCATTTAGAACGAAGTCGATAATAAATTTACGTGTGCCTAACTTTATGTATGTAATTTTGCTTCTCCTATCCTACAGTTCTATTTAGATTATTTGGCAACAAGAAATGTAAATTTTGTTTGTTTACACCAATAATAAATATTACAATTCTAAATAAAATAACAAATATTATCTATCCAGTATATTCTTTAATAAAACTATACAACGCTAGTTAAGATACTTTCTTCACTGAATATAGGTATTGCAGAACTTTTTTTTCAAAATACACAAAATAATTTACTTATAATTTTCAATGAGAATTGATTGTGAAATTCTTCTAAATAAAAACAAAAACAGGAAAAAGAAAAATACACACAACGAAACGCCTTATATATGCACATGCAAACAAGTTCAATAATTATTCAAAATAGATACTTACAAACAAAATAGGTTGCCATGATGACGAACAGAACCAGAAGGAAGCGATACATTTTGATTATATGTATGTTATTCGTTGGATGATGTGTCTGAATGTAATAAACATTTAGTCAGTGGCTGGTTTTATATAGCCTGAAATATCCTGTTTACCTTTTTACATTTGGTACTGTTTACATAAGATTTATACGGTGACGAAACAATACGTCGTGAAAGAATGAATAACAGATTAAAAACAGAATGCTTGCATTTTATCAGCATTTTGCTGTATTAACACATATTGACGTGTTGATATTTTTCCGTGCTGATTTATTATTTACGTAATTAAGTTTTATTGTAGTTACTTGTTTACTAACCTTCTCCGAATCAAGCTATCTCGGCAACCTGCCTTGCCAACCCGCTGTCACTCTCTTATTTCTTTCCTATTTTATCACATCCACCCCCCCCCCTCTCTCTCTCTGTTTCTTCGTCTTTCTTCATTTTTTGACATATTATATTTTACTTCTCCTTCTATTCTCCTCTCCCCCTCTTTTTCTTTTCCTATAAATATTAGGGTGGCAACTAAGTGATTGCGGATTTTTTCATTAGGTGGTATTGACAAAATCCGCAATCATTTAGTTGCCAACCTAATAATACGCCATTCATTCAAGAAATATGTTTCGTTTTCTAAATTCTATTAGAATGAAAAGCAAAACAGGTTTATTTAATGGGGTGTCCTGAATTAGAATGTTCTAAAACTGCGCCTTTTTGTGATTTTTTTAGAAGGGAAAGAAGGAAATAAAGTTATTGAATTTTGAGGCATGGTTTTATATATATTTAACGATTACAAAAAAATTGTCTTTAAATAAAAAAAAATTATTACAAATTTCTAAGCCTATTTCACGGGCTGCAGTTTTCAATCGGCGGGAAAGATTCGGCTCGTAATTCTTGACTGAAACGAAAAATCAAAAAAGTATTAAATTATTATATATTTTTCTTGTCTCGATGAACTAAAAAATTTTGTCAAAAAGTTTATTTAAATAATTGTTATAGCACCTTGAAGTTTATTTTTTCTTTTTAAAAAAACACATTTTTTCCTTAAACCCGCCAAAATTTTTAATTTCACACTATTTTCTGCCTTTTTTTTTAGTTATTCATATTCGATATTCATATTGTACGTTTTGAAAAATAATTAATCTACATACATGTTATGTTCTCTAGATTTAAGCATTAGATTCAACTAAAATCAAACATACAATAAACACTTATATTTCAAGTTATAGTACCACGCCAGAATAATTTACTTATAATTCTCAATGAGAATTGATTTATTTGATAGACTTTTTACAATCAATTCTCATTGAGAATTATAAGTAAATTAAACACCCAAAACTTAACATAGAATTGCAAAGGAGACACAAGCTACACAACATAATTTACTTAAGCAAAAGTGTCGCATTAACACCATTGTCAATGTTTCTCTCTGAACTTGAATAAGACAAACACAACAAGGAAATTTATGATACCAATGTGGTATGTGATACGTTCATAAAAGTAGGAACGCCAAGAGCTAATAATATTCGACAGTGTGTGAACGACATGGACGCACGAAAAATTATTGTTTATAAATTACCGACTCGTGTCAAATGTTCAGGTATGTATCTCTCGATTAATTGCTCATATGTAAAAAAATAAAAAAGGTAATCTGTGCAAATTGCAGAAACAATCACCCGGCAAGCTACAAACGTTGGATTGTAAGGAAGGAGTTGCAAAAAAATTATTTCTTTAAACACATAAGAACCAAATATCGACTGCATTAACGAGTAACAAATCTTAAGCAAAAATGATAAAATAAAGTAATAATCAAAAACTTATAGAAACAAAAGAAAAGACCTGAATACGATATAATAACAGCAAAAATATTAAAAGAAATTCCGGACAAAGGAGTAAGATTTTTATCTTCAGGCTAAAGAATTTTCCACAGATATGGAAATGTGCAGAGATAGTGTTATAAAAAGCAAATAAGAATTTAAAACCACCATCCGCTTGTAAACAGTAACTTTCCTTCCAATTATATCTATATTGTACTCTGGCTTTTCCTTGAATCTGTTAATCGTATGTTGTGTCGTGTCAAGTCGCTACTTAACCAGGATCATTTTTTCAGCCATTGTTTAAGAACGGATGGCTTCAAGCCGAACGTAAATGTTGAACGAGACGAAGACCAGAGACACCCCCAGCAGCATCAGGCTTTTAACTTTTCTTATTTTTTCCCATTCAGGAATTTTACAAAAACTCGTCCAACCATTCCATAACCAGCTATCGACGCGACAAGCCAACTTTCTTTTTCCAGAAATTCTCCGCAAGCTACGAATAGGATAGAAACAAGAGGAATCTTGTACTATTGGGTTGGTAACTAAGTGATTGCGGATTTTGCCATTAAGTGGTAATGACAAGATCCGCAATCATTTAGCTGCCAACCTAATATATTATAGTTTGAATGTATATGTTAATATTAAAATTATTCGATTCTTCGATTCATACTATGGAATCTACCATCCAAAATAGTAGAGAAGACAATTGACAAAAGATGAATGGATGAAATAATAGCTAAATAGCTATTTTATAATAATAGCTATTATAATAATATTTATTATAATATAGCTTTTTTTTTGTACGTAGAGAAATCCTCGTGGACTGTAGCAGCAGCAAAGCAGTGTCGCACTCTTACCGACTAAAACTCCAAGATGGCCTGCCTACGCGTGTAACAGGAATGCCGCGGGACCTCTTGCGAATGACTGCCGGTGCACTCCCCGCGTCCTCTTTATGGTGAGCCGATTCTAAAATTTTCCTAACTGATTAATTTGGCGCTAGAAGAGGCCATTGCCTGTAAGTCGCGACCCGGCGGCGGGACGGTCCTGGG
>NT_177209.1:1326-3741 GCF_000188095.3 Bombus impatiens | reverse complement strand
CCCTCCCCGCCGCATTAAAAAATTTTTTTTTGTTTCTTTTTCTTCCTCTTTTTTCTTTTTTCTTCTTTTCTTTCTTTTATCTGAATGCTCGGCCTGTGCGCTTTTTATTTTTTCTTTTTTTTTCGTGGAGGAAATATTCATAGGCACCTTAACAACCCTCACCGCCCCGTGAGCCTGGGGACACAGGGCAGCAGAAGGTAGAGTGCCGGCCAAGCACTCTTACCGGCTAAAACCTCCACGGGCAGGACGGTAGGGATCAAGTGCGAGTGACCGCGTTGGCCCTGGAGTGCTTACCAACCAACTCTACCAAGCACTCGCGGGAAGTACCAACACACCACACAAGGGAGCTCTGGCTTGCCTTGTTGTATATTGTTGTATATTGGGCTTTTAAGAGAGATTTTTGGGTTTTTCATCCTTTGGAAATATATCCAGGGCGAGAATTCGAAACTCACGACGCGTCGTCTTCAGTCTCGGGCCTTAACGAGCGTAGCTACCTACCCTGCCAATAGCTAAATACCTAATCCAAAGGCCAACAATTTAGATTAGAAAGAATTAGAATACAGTAAAGTAAATACACAGAATGACAAGCGACGTAATTAAATCAATGGAAGAAGGAAAATAGTGCACCGCGTTGTTTCTCAATGTGGAAAAAGCCTCCGCTAAAGTCTGAATGATTTTATGTATTATATAATAAAATGAAGGATTTTAAGGAAGTTATAAACAATTCTGCCGAATAGCACATTTAGAATTATTTTCTCCCACATTACGAATAGGTATTTGTATGTTAAAATTAGAAGTGTAAGTGTCCTCTCTCAAAGAAATTTACGGTTCCACAAGAAAGTGTCCTCGAACCCATTTTCTATTTTGTTTATTGCTAACAACGCTGAAGACGGAAACTTATTCCTTTGCTACGTTCACATCTGAAAATGTCCAGCTGGACAAATTGTAAAGTACAAATTGAACAATAAAAAAAAAAAAGAAAAAGAACATCTGAATATACCCCATCCAAGCATGGAAACATTAAAATAGCAACAAGAAACCTAAAAAGCGCCTATATAATATAGAACGCTAAACGAGAGATAACAAAATCCAATTAAACTCAAACAACTGTTCGCACATTGCCTTCATTTTTAAAAAGAAATAATCTTCTAAGGTTAAATTGTTAAATCAGGAAATCCAACAAACGACTTCGGTTAAATATCTTGTACTGCATTTGGATCATAAGTTGGACTGGAAAACATTAAACACCTAATGGTAATCACAATACTGCCCGAGTAGCCGAGCTAACTGGACGTGCAAAGTAGTGCTTCAGAAAAGTGCGGCAAGTGGGGAAGAGAAAGTTAAGAACGGCTACGCCTATAGCCAAATGGTGGAAACCCGTGTCTTCTATTAAGAAGACTAGCAAACCTACCATGAAAAAAATTACACCAATAAAAATTATAAACAAAGAAGATCAGTACAATACAACATATACAAAACAACAGACACATCAAAAACAAGTCAACAAACAAATCAAGGACATGACTGCTCAGCCAGAATTGAAGTTGACATGGAAACCAACAAAGAAACAACTCAACAGGACGAAAGATGGAAGGTGGCCAGCTATAACAAAGAAAGAAAAATAACAGGTAATCTAGATACGGAAAAGCAGCGATGACTGCAAGAATTACCACGAAGAATCTCCTTCAGTTCACTTACGGAAGAAATAGACAACGACCCAGCAACCAAAAACGACCCAGCAACCAAAAACACAACTAAATCAACGAACACTACAAAATCACCACCAATATTTGTCGAGGCCCAGATAATAGACCCGCTTATAGATCGACTAAACGATATAGTCGAGAAGGAAAACTACATAATATAACAAACAAAACTAAAACAAGTAAAAATACAAACAAACACCCCTGAAAGTTATAGGCAAGTGGTAAAGGAATTAAGAGAAAACATGCTATATACCACACGTACCAGCTCAAAACGGAAAGGATATATACCACACGTACCATCTCAAAACGGAAAGGAGCTACAAAGTAGTTATAAGAGGACTGCATCCAAAAACTAACACAAAAAAACTAAGTGACGAATTAGCAAAAATTAGCCACCAAACAAGAACTATAAACAATATGACAAGGTACGATACGAAGCAATCACTACCGCTATTTTTAATAGAGCTAGAACCTAAAAATAACAACAAGGAAATTTTCGATATTAAACAAATTTTAAACACAATAATTACAGTCGAGCTATCCAGGCACAAAAAAGACATACCACAATGCATGCGGTGTCAACAATATGGACACAAAAAATTACTGCAACAGGAACCCGGCGTGTGTCAAATGCGCAGGAAAGCACCTAACAGTGAACTGCCCACACACGGGAAAAATAAATGATGTAAAATGTTACAATTGCGGTGGA
>NT_177209.1:0-1123 GCF_000188095.3 Bombus impatiens | reverse complement strand
AAATTTTCGATATTAAAAAAATTTTAAACACAATAATTACAGTCGAGCCACCTAGGCACAAAAAAGACATACCACAATGCATGCGGTGTCAACAATATGGACACACAAAAAATTACTGCAACAGGAACCCGGCGTGTGTCAAATGCGCAGGAAAGCACCTAACAGTGAACTGCCCACACACGGGAAAAATAAATGATGTAAAATGTTACAATTGCGGTGGAAATCACCCAGCTAGTTACAAAGGCTGTTTAGTAAGAAAACAACTTCAAGGTAAACTTTTTCCGCCGCTTCGTAACAGGATATACACTAACTCTCACACACATCAGGATAGCACAGTAACTGAAACATCAACAAACATACAGCATGTAATGAACATCAACCATAATAATACCAACACCTTTGGTAGTCGAAGCTACGCGCAAGTAGCCAAACAGACAACACCCTTAGATAATCAAAACTAGAACAATAACATCGACGACGCTACAGAAATCAAAGAACTGATAAAGCTACCCATTCAAAATACGGAAATGTTAGCAAAAATAATAAGTCAACAAAACGCAGTCCTTAAACAGCAAACGCAACATATCACACTCATGCTACAACTACTCACAAACACGCTAAGTAAAAAATAAAAATGGACACGCTTAAAATAGCAGCCTGGGACTCTAACGGCCTACAACAAAGGGCCCTAGAAACTAAAACATTCCTGTACAACAATAATGTCGATCTACTACTTGTTTTAGAAACACACTTCACTATAAAAAACTATTTAAAAATACCGTACTACACCATATATGATACCAAGCATCCCTCAGGAAAAGCACACGGAGGAACCGCAGTAATAATAAGAAACGACACCATTTACACAGCCAAGTTTGTAAGGAATATATCCAAGCAACCACCGTTACAGTACAAACTGGCAGCAACTATTTACAGTTGTCAGCAGTGTATGTACCACCGCGACACAAAATTACATCACAAATGTGGGAAGAGTACTTTCAACATTCAGGTGACATGTATATTGCAGCGGGAGACTATAATTCAAAGCACACGCTATGGGGATCAAGAATCACTATACCTCGAGGTAGAACCTTGGAAAAATACATTAGAAACAATAACCTCA
>NT_177208.1:0-376 GCF_000188095.3 Bombus impatiens | reverse complement strand
CGTTATACTATATAACAGTTATACCATATAACTTAATACGTTATAACATATAACGTTTTACCATATAACTTTATACCACATAACGTTATACTATATAACGTTATACCATATAACGTAATACGTTATAACGTTATACCATATAACGTAATACGTTATAACGTTATACCATATAACGTAATACGTTATAACGTTATACCATATAACGTAATACGTTATAACGTTATACCATATAACGTAATACGTTATAACGTTATACCATATAACGTAATACGTTAGCCATATGTATCGTTATACCATATATAGTAATACGTTATATCGTTATACCATATAACGTAATATGTGTTAACGTTGTACCATATAACGTAATACGTTATAA
>NT_177207.1:3444-4529 GCF_000188095.3 Bombus impatiens | reverse complement strand
TTTCAATATCTATTAATGAATTTTGTAATTTTTAGGACGTTACAGTTATTTGCAATGTATATGTAGTCTTACTTTGATTGACTAATTGGTTTACTTGCAAAATTTAGTGAGAAGTAAAACAATAAAATATTGTGTAGAGCTATATGTTATCATTTTGCTTTCAAAACACTTTAATAGTAATCAATAAAAAATATGACAAGGTTCTATTTAGATTTCTTTCTATAACTTTCATATCTTTTCTGAATGTATATAATTTATAAAATATAACATTTAAAAAATATAAACTCGTAAAACATATAATATTGAGAATGTTCTCATTTCTCCTTGTACCGTACATCAAACGTAGTGTCGAATTATACGGACACGGCGTGTTCGGTACCGGACACAGCGTATTCGGCGAGTTTCTGAAGAGAATTGGACGGGAGACGACAGACATCTGCCACCACTGCGGAGAGGACAAGGACACGGCGCAGCACACCCTGGAGCTCTGCCCGGCGTGGGAGCTGCCCCGACACTCCCTGCGGCACGCCACAGGAGGAACATTGACCCCCCCAGCGATTATAGAGGCGATGCTGAGAGGGCCACAGGAATACGAGGCCGCGCGCCACTTCTGCGAGCGAGTTATGCTTGCGAAGGAGCGAGTGGAAAGGGAGAGGAAGAAAAACTCTCACCCCTGCAGGATAAGACGATGGAGAAGGATGACAACCCCAACGCCGTCCCAACGGACCACGCCTGAAGGAGCGCAGCGCTAGGGGCAAGGACCCCCCTAACGCCAGTTCAATAGACGGAAGATACTAGGACTAGCTCGAACAAGAAGAAGGCGAGAAGCGAGAAGAGGGCGCAATATAAGTTAATTCATTGAGGTTCCTGGAACACCCCCGTCGCACGCGTAGGATGGTCATCGTGGAGTTTTAGTCGGTAGGAGACCGACACTGCTCTGCTGCTACGCGTCCTGCAGCAGCGGAGTGTCCATGAGGATTTCTCCACACACAAAAAAAAGAAGAAGGTTATGCTTCGGGAAGGGGCTACGGAAAGGGTGAGGATGCGGAACTCCCAGTCCGAGAGGATCGGCCGGCGAAGGCGTC
>NT_177207.1:0-3425 GCF_000188095.3 Bombus impatiens | reverse complement strand
GAGCTATAGAATTACTCCATACCTTTGTTAGACAAAGCGTTCATCCCTTGGCCGCGGCTACGTTGGGCGACAGACTGTCGCCTCGAGCCAAAGCTCACTATCACCAATCTCGAACAATTACAATCGGATTGAATAACTACAATTGTTTAATTACAGCTGTCGTAGACTCTAGATTACAATGTTGCGGGATTATCCAAAATTCCAGAGGCTCCGGTATTCTCTCGTCTCCGACATATATTATATATATTATGATTTGTGCCAGTTTCCAAGTTTTTGGAAAGTATTGTATTCTCAGTATTGCGTTCACTATTATTGTTATTTGTCTTATCGCTTTTGGCGGAAGGTTTTTCAAGATATTGCCGTTAATTAGGTCGATTGCTGGTGCTTTATTGTTTTTTGTTTTCTCAATAATGTTTCAGATTTCTTGTGCTGCTGCTTTGGATATGGTGTAGTGATTGTCAGTTGGTGTACTAGTAGTTAGCGCATCCTCGTCCGTATGATTATTATGGTTGCTGTTGTTGATGTTGTGTGCGGTGAATGTGTTGCATAGGTGGTTGGAAAATTCTTCAGCTTGCTCTTCGTTGCTTCTTGCCCATGTGTTGTCTGCTCTTCTGATTGCTGGTACCATTTTTGTTGTCTTCTTTATTTTTTTTGTGGCTTTCCATTGGGTAGTTCTCGTTCAAGTTGTAGTTCTCGTGTGCAGATAGCGACTCGATGAACTTTGTGAACTCGTTGTTGTTGTGCTCTTTTATTTTGTTTTTTATTTCTTTTGTGAGTTTGTTTAGGTGTTTTTTGTTTTCTTTTGTTCTGTGTTTTTGCCATTTTGCTTTCGTCTAGCAGGTCAGGTATTTTGCTCAGGTCTGTCGGCCAGTATGTCGGTCTTCCTGTGGATAATATACTGAGGTTATTGTTTCTAATGTATTTTCCCAAGGTTCTACCTCGAGGTGTAGTGATTCTTGATCCCCATAGTGTGTGCTTTGAATTATAGTCTCCCGCTACAATATACTAGTCACCTAAGTGTCGAAAGTACTCTTCCCACATTTGCGTTGTAGTTTTGTGCCGCGGCGGTGCGTATACAGCTGACAACTGCAGTTGGTTGCTGTTATTCTGTACGGTAACGGTGGTTGCTTGTATATGTTCCTTACTGACCTGGCTGTGTAGGCGATGTTTAATGCCGTTTTTTATTACTACTGCCGTCCCTCTGTGTGCTTTCCCTGAGGGATGCTTAATTTCGTATATGGTGTAGTGCGGTATTTTTATGTAGCTTTTTATTGTGAGGTGTGTTTCTGAGACGAGTAGTATATCGATGTTATTGCTGTACAGGAATGTTCTAGTTTCTAGGGCCCTTTGTTGTAGGCCGTTAGAGTTCCAAGCTGCTATTTTAAGCGTGTCTATTTTTATTTTTTGCTCCTCATGTTAGTAAGTAATTGTAACATGACTGTTGTCTGCTGTGCTTCGTTTTGGTCGCTTATCATTTTTGTGAGTATTTCGGTGTTTTTTATGGAATGTTTTATTAACTCTTTGATTTCTGTAGCGTGGTTGCTGTGGTTGGTTCTGTTCTTGGTTGTCTAAGGGTGACGACCGGTTGTCTACTTGCGCGTAGCTTCGGTTTCTAGCGGTGTTGGTGTTAGTGTGGTTATTGTTACTTGCGTGCTGTGTTTTTGGTGTTGACGTATGTTCTATGTTGTCCTGTTGCTTGTGGAGATTGTTGTGTGTCCTGTTACGAAGCGGCGGAAAAAGTTTGCCTTGAAGTTGCTTTCTTACTACACAGCCTTTGTAACTCGCTGCGTGATTTCCACCGCAATTATAGCATTTGACGTCGTTTATTTTTCCCGTGTGTGGGCAGTTCGCTGTTAGGTGCTTTTCTGCGCATTTGGCACACGCCGGGTTCCTGTTGCAATAATTTTTATTGTGTCCATATTGTTGACACCTCATGCATTGTGGTATGTCTTTTTGTGCCTGGATGGCTAGACTGTGATTAGTGTGTTTAAGATTTTTTTAATATCGAACATTCTATTAAGAATAGCGGTAGTAGTTGCTTCGTATCGTACCTTGTAATATAGTTTATAGTTCTTGTTTCGTGGCCCATCTTTGCTAATTGGTCACTTAGTTTTTTTTGTGTTGATTTTTGGGCGCAGTCCTCTTATAACTACTTTGTAGCTCCTTTCCGTTTTGAGCTGGTACGTGTGGTATATGGCATTTTTCCCCTTAATTCTTGTATAACTTTTCTGTAATTTTCTGGTGTGTTTGTTTAGATTTTTATTTGTTCTAGTTTTGTTTGTGTTATTGTGTAACTATCCTTTCCAACAATATTGTTAACTTGATCGATAAGCGGGTCTATTATTTGCGCCTCAACAAATATAGGTGGTGGTTTTGTGATGTATGTTGATTGGGTTGTGGTGTTGCTTGTTGGGTCGTCGTCTGATTCTTCTGTTAGCGATCTGAAGGAGTTTCTTAGCAGTAATTCTTGCAGCCATCGCTGCTTTTTCATATTTGCGTTAGCTGTTATTTTTCTTTTTTTGTTATAGCTGGCTACCTTCCAGCTTTCGTCCTGTTGAGTTGTTGCTTTGTTGTTTTCCATGTCAACTTCTATTGTGGCTGAACAGTCCTGTCCTTGGTTTGTTGGTTGACTTGTTTTTAATGTATCTGTTGTTTTGTGTATGTAATATTGTTTTTGTTTGTTTATAATTCTTATTCGTGGTAATTTCCATAGTTGGTTTACTAGTCTTTGTGATATAGGACACGGGTTTCCTCCGTTTGGCTATAGGCGTAACCGTTCGTAGTTTTTTCTTCCCCACTTGCCGCACTTTCTCCGGAGCACTGTTTCACGCGCCCGTTTAGCTCGGCTGCTCGGGTAGAAGTGGGTAGGACTTTAGGATGGAGTAGTAGGTGTGTGGTAGGACTTTGTCGAATGCCTGTTGAATGTCTAGGAATACCGCTGAGTAATATTTTTTCTTTTCAAGGGTTTGGTTGATAATGTGGGTTGGTAATATGCGATGGATTTGCTTTACTGTTGAATGTTGTTTCCGAAAACCGAATTGATGATCTGGGAGTGTTTTCAAATCCTCTAGGTGTGGAAGGAGTCTATTCGTTAACATTTTCTCGAATAGTTTTGACAGGGTAGGTAAAAGACTAATTGGGCGATAGGACCTAGTTTCATATATTGGTTTTCCGGGTTTAGGGATGAGAGTAATCAGTGAGATTTTCCAGGCCTTAGGAAAGAATTCGAAGGCGAAGAATTGCATTAAAAATCGATGTGACGAGTGCAATCCCTTTTATGGGAAGTTCCTTGATTGCCTTATTGCCTATTAGATCATGCCCCGCTGCTTTCTTGGGGTTTAAGCGACTGATTGATTCTATAATCTCTGCAGAAGTGAGGGGTTCAATAGGAGGAGGAGACATTTGGAAGGGAGAGTGCAGGTATT
>NT_177206.1:0-759 GCF_000188095.3 Bombus impatiens | reverse complement strand
AAGGAAATGACAGTTAGTTTTCGTCAAAATCGACGAAATCTTCGCAACTTGCGAGTTATTTTGCTAGTTTCAACGCTTAAACGGTAGTGCATTGTATTTGCAGTGTAAAATGGAGTTCAGCGAGCGCTTAAACGTCGGAATATCTCCAACAGGAAGGAAATGACACTTAGTTTTCTTCAGAATCGACGAAATCTTGGGGTTTTGTGAGCTGTTTTGCTTGTTTCGACGCTTAAACTGTAGTGCATTACATTTGCAGTGTGAAATGGAGACTCACTGTGTAACATACCTATTACTAGTGTTTCCTTCGTTGTTGCTATTCACGTCGCTTTCATTGCGGGCGTTGATTTGTTCTAGTGGAATAAGTATGTCACTGGTTTCGGCGGTTCTCGCGTCGAGAGCCTCTGATACTACAAATGCTGGCTTAAGCCGGTCGACGGAAACCTTTATATCGCGATTGTTAACATTGATGGTGTACATTTTGTCGCCTCTCACGGGTGTCGGCGGTTCTCGCGTCGAGAGCCTCTGATACTACAAATGCTGGCTTAAGCCGGTCGACGGAAACCTTTATATCGCGATTGTTAACATTGATGGTGTACATTTTGTCGCCTCTTCGCGTTTCTCTAAACGGTCCCACGTTATTCTAAACGTAAGGCGGCTGTAAAGGGCCTCTAATTGCGTCGTGTCGCAAGAATATTTAGGGAGAAGACTCCAGTTCGCGGAAAGTGAATAATTTCTTTTCCCTGCGGTGTGTCACAGGCT
>NT_177205.1:0-417 GCF_000188095.3 Bombus impatiens | reverse complement strand
AAATCAAACGCGATGAGTGCTTCGTTATATCTGCAATATCAATTATTATACCATTAAAAAAAAAATTAAGCCTGAAAATTCCCGATATTTGATATGCAACTCGTATTTAACAAATCTGCGCACTCGTATTTAAGCAATACGCAATACTAATAGCCAGAGATCGAAGTGCAACCATTTAAGAGGGTGCTGATGAACGATCACACTTGCACAGCTCTTGCAGCTGAACGTGTGATCCAGGAACAGTGTCCGACAATTGCAGTCGGGGGGTTAGGGCAATTTGTGAACGCAACACTACTTAACAAAACGCGATCATTTATTATCGCAACGCTAAAAGGAAAAATAAGCAGAACTCGCGATGGAACATTATCGTAACGCTAACTCTTATAGTGAATTTAATAAAAATTACTATTTACTATA
>NT_177204.1:0-518 GCF_000188095.3 Bombus impatiens | reverse complement strand
TAACGTAATACGTTATAACGTCATACCATATAACGTATTGCGTTATATCGTCTTCCCTGTAATACGTTATAACGTTATGACATATAACGTAAAAGGTTATAATGTCGTCCCATATAACGTAATACACTATAACGTTATGCCATATAACGTAAAAGGTTATAATGTCAACGTGATCCCATATAACGTAATACGTTATAACGTCATAGCTTATAACGTAAAATGTTATATCGTTATACCATGTAACGTAATACGTTATAACGTCATCCCATAAAACAGAACTACGTTATAACATCGTCCCATATAACGTAGTACGTTATAACTACAACACATATAACGTAATACGTTATAACGTTATGACATATAACGTAAAAGGTTATAATGTCGTCCCATATAACGTAATACACTATAACGTTATGCCATATAACGTAAAAGGTTATAATGTCGTCTCATATAACGTAATACATTACGACGGTATGCCATATAACGTAATACGTTATAACGTCGTTCCATATAACGTA
>NT_177203.1:0-521 GCF_000188095.3 Bombus impatiens | reverse complement strand
GCGATTTGCGTGCTATTTTTCTTATTTCTACGCCTAAACGGTACTGCCATGCATTTTATATATATATATATATATACATATAAATTTTTACATTTGTAGTGGCGCACCGATTTTATTAAAGAAAAGTGTTAACAATGTGTTTTCATGATTTATTTCTCGCGCCTGACTTCCATTAATCCGTAATATTCCTGTCGCAGTGACGCGTTTAAATCTAACATGGCTGCTCATAAATGTTATTAGCAGTGTAAAATGGAGTTCAACGAGCGCTTAAACGTCGAAATATCTCCAACGGGAAGGAAATGACGGCTAGATTTCTCCAAAATCTACGAAATCTTCGCGATTTGCGAGGTATTCTGCTTCTTTCGACGCTTAAACGGTAGTGCTTTGCATTTGCAGTGTAAAATGGAGTTCCACTAGCGCTGAAACGTCGAGGTATCTCCAACGAGAAGGAAATGACGGCTAGATTTCATCAATATCGACGAAATCTTCGCGCTTTGCGTGCTATTTTGCTTGTTTGGACG
>NT_177202.1:1422-2189 GCF_000188095.3 Bombus impatiens | reverse complement strand
CGTATTACGTTATATGGTATAACGATATATCGTATTACGTTATACGGTATATCGTCATATGGTATAGCGTTATAACGTATTACGTTATAAGGTATGCGTATTACGTTATATGGTATAACGTTATAACGTATTAGGTTATATGGTATAACGTTATAACGTATTACGTTATATGGTATAACGTTATAACGTATTAGGTTATATGGTATAACGTTATAACGTATTACGTTATATGGTATAACGTTATAACGTATTATGTTATATGGTATAACGTTCTAACATATTACGATATATGTTATAACGTTATAACGTAAAACGTTATACCGTATTACGTTATATGGTATAACGTTATAACGTATTACGTTATATGGTATAACGTTATAACGTATTACGTTATATGGTATAACGTTATAACGTATTACGTTATATGGTATAACGTTATAACGTATTACGTTATATGGTATAACGTTATAACGTATTACGTTATATGGTATAACGTTATAACGTATTACGTTATATGGTATAACGTTATAACGTATTACGTTATATGGTATAACGTTATAACGTATATAACGTATTAGGTTATATGGTATAACGTTATAACGTATTACGTTATATGGTATAACGTTGTATGGTAAAACGTTATAACGTAATACGTTTCATAGTATAGCGTTATAACGTAGTACGTTATATGGTATAACGTTATAACGTGTTACGTTATATTTTATAACGTTATAACGTATTATGTTATATGGTATAACGTCATATGT
>NT_177202.1:890-1276 GCF_000188095.3 Bombus impatiens | reverse complement strand
CGTTATAACGTATTACGTTATATGGCATAACGTTATAACGTATTACGTTATATGGAGTAACGTTATAACGTATTTCGTTATATGGTATCACATTATAACTTATTACGATATATGGCATAACGTCATATGGTATATCGTTATAACGTATTACGTTATATGGTATAACGTTATAACGTATTANACGTTATATGGTATGACGTTATAACGTATTACGTTATGTGGGATGACGTTACAACGTATTACTTTATATGGGACGACGTTATAACGTATTACGGTATATGGGACGGCGTTATAACGTATTACGGTATATGGGACGACGTTATAACGTATTACGTTATATGGCATAACGTTATAACGTATTATGTTGTATGGAATAACGTCATATC
>NT_177202.1:0-666 GCF_000188095.3 Bombus impatiens | reverse complement strand
GTTATAACGTATTACGTTATATAGTATAACGTTGTATAGTATAACGTTATAACGTATTACGTTATATGGTATAACATTATATGGTATATCGTTATAATGTATTACGTTATATGGTATAACGCTATAAGGTATTACGATATATGGTATAACGTTATAACGCATTACGTTATAAGGTATAACGTCATAACGTATTGCGTTATATGGTATAACGTCATATGGTATATCGTTATAACGTATTACGTGATATGGTATAACGTTATAACGTATTACGATATATGGCATAACGTAATAACGTATTACGTTATAAGGAATAACGTCATAACGTATTGCGTTATATGGTATAACGTCATATGTTATATCGTTATAACGTATTACGTTATATGGTATAATGTTATAACGTATTACGTTGTATGTTATAACGTTATAGTATTACGTTATATGGTATAACGTTATAACGTATTACGTTATATGGTATAACGTCACATGGTATATCGTTATAACTTATTACGTTATATGGTATAACGTTATAACCTGTTACGTTATATGGTATAACGTTATAACGTATTACGTTATATAGTACAACGTTATAACGTATTACGATACATGGCATAACGTCATGTGGTATATCGTTATAACGTACTACGTTATATGGTATAACGTTGTAAC
>NT_177201.1:0-340 GCF_000188095.3 Bombus impatiens | reverse complement strand
GTATTACGTTATAACGTAATAGGTTATATGGTATGACGTTATAACGTTACGTTATATGGGACGACGTTATAACGTATTACATTATATTTATGACGTTATAGCGTATTACGTTATATTTTATGACGTTACGACGTATTACGTTATACGGGACGACGCTATAACGTATTATGTTATATGACATTATATGGTATGACGTTATAACGTAATAGGTTATATGGTATGTCGTTGTAACGTATTACGTTATATGGGATGACGTTATAACGTATTACATTATATGGTATGCCGCTATAACATGTTAGGTTATATGGTATGAAGTTATAACGTATTACGTTATATGGTA
>NT_177200.1:0-1836 GCF_000188095.3 Bombus impatiens | reverse complement strand
GTCATTTCCTTCCCGTTGGAGGCATTTCGACGTTTAAGAGCTCGCTGAACTCCGCTTTACATTGCAAATGTAATACACTACCGTACAAGCGTCGAAACAAGCGAAACAGGCAGCAAATCGCGATGATTCCGTCGATTTTGACGAAAACTAGCCGTCATCTCCTTCCGGTTGGAGATATTTCGACGTTTAAGAGCTGGCAGAACTCCGTTTTACACTGCAACTGTAATGCACTACCGTTTATGCGTCGAAACCAGCTAAATAGCTCGCAAATCGTGAAGATTTCATCGTTTTTGGAGAGAACTAGCCTTCATTTCCTTCCCGTTGGAGACATTTCGACGTTTAAGAGCTCGCTGAACCGCGTTTTACACTGCAAATGTAATGCACTACCGTTGAAGCATCGAAACATGCAAAATAGCACGCAAATCGCGAAGATTTCGTCGATTTTGGCGTACACTAACTGTCATATCCTTCCCGTTGGAGATATTTCGACGTTTAAGCGCCTGTTGAACTCCATTTTAGATTGCAAATGTAATGCACTACCGTATAAGCGTCGAAACAAGCGAATCAGGCAGCAAATCGCGATGATTTCGTCGATATTGGCGAAAACTAGCCGTCTTACCTTCCCGTTGGAGATATTTCGACGTTTAAGAGATGGCTGAACTCCGTTTTACACTGCAACTGTAATGCACTACCGTTTAAGCGACAAAACAAGCAAAATAGCTCGGATATCGCGAAGATTTCGTCGATTTTGGCGTACACTAACTGTCATATCCTTCCCGTTGGAGATATTTCGACGTTTAAGCGCCTGTTGAACTCCATTTTAGATTGCAAATGTAATGCACTACCGTATAAGCGTCGAAACAAGCGAATCAGGCAGCAAATCGCGATGATTTCGTCGATATTGGCGAAAACTAGCCGTCTTACCTTCCCGTTGGAGATATTTCGACGTTTAAGAGATGGCTGAACTCCGTTTTACACTGCAACTGTAATGCACTACCGTTTAAGCGACAAAACAAGCAAAATAGCTCGGATATCGCGAAGATTTCGTCGATTTTGGCGTACACTAACTGTCATATCCTTCCCGTTGGAGATATTTCGACGTTTAAGCGCCTGTTGAACTCCATTTTAGATTGCAAATGTAATGCACTACCGTATAAGCGTCGAAACAAGCGAATCAGGCAGCAAATCGCGATGATTTCGTCGATATTGGCGAAAACTAGCCGTCTTACCTTCCCGTTGGAGATATTTCGACGTTTAAGAGATGGCTGAACTCCGTTTTACACTGCAACTGTAATGCACTACCGTTTAAGCGACAAAACAAGCAAAATAGCTCGGATATCGCGAAGATTTCGTCGATTTTGGCGTACACTAACTGTCATATCCTTCCCGTTGGAGATATTTCGACTTTTAAGCGCTCGTGGAACTCCATCTTACGCTGCGAATGTAACGCACTACGGTTTAAGCGTCGAAACAAGCGAAACAGGTAGCAAATCGTGGAGATATCGTCGATTTTGAAGAAAGCTAGCCGTCATTTCCTTCCCGTTGGAGATGTTTCGACGCACGTCGATTTTGACGGAAACTATCTGTCATTTCCTTCCCGTTGGATATATTTCGACGTTGAAGCGCTCGTTGTACTCCATTTTACACTGCCAATGTAATGCAGTACCGTTTAAGCGTCGAAACAAGCAAAATAGCTCGCAAATCGCTAAGATTTCGTCGTTTTTGGCGAAAACTGGCCGTCATTTCCTTCGCGTTGGAGACATTTCGACGTTTAAGAGCTCGCTGAACTGCGTTTTACACTGCAAATGTAATGCACTACCGTTGAAGCATCGAAAC
>NT_177199.1:7524-18327 GCF_000188095.3 Bombus impatiens | reverse complement strand
AGAGTGTGTGTGTAAGGGTCAGAGGGCGTCCAGGGCTTAGTGGAGACAAAAAACTGTTGCCAGATGTTAGAAGATTCTGGATAGTCGGTTGGCGACAAGCGTGCGTGCAAGACGTTCTTCAGAGTGTAATATAGATGTATAGCTGTTGTGTGTGAAATATAGCCAATTATTTGTATTTCCAAATCCTCGAATTTCCTTAACAGTTATTACAAAATTTATTAGAAACTGACAGAGTAACGATACAGAATGTTTTAACAGAACAGAATAGAATGTCAAGTACTGACCTGAGAAGTATTTTTATATCAAGGGTTTGGTTCCTGTGGAGGGGTTATCGCTGGATGCTGGTCACATAGGGATTCCGTTACTGCTTAGTTACCGTTTCGATGGCTAAGGTATGTGAGATATAATTATCCTTTCGCTGCATTCCCACGACCACCGTGACAAGAGCGAAATATACGATTCAGTCAAGTGCTCGAAACAAAATCACGGGGCAGAGATAATGCAATGATATAAACCGATGATATAAACAACAGTATCATTGTATTCTATCGGGATATCAAAAGGGATACCAAAGCGGGAGACCAAAAGTGGTCAAGTGATAATATCTTGTTGGCAAATGAATAACATGCGTCTGTTCTAACGAAACACAACTTACCGCTATAATACAGCAACTTTCGGTCCATTTTTATGGCTTTATATCTACGTCATGAAGCACAAGAAATATAATCATGTTCTATTATTGAGTTCAATTAGTATTAAAAATTAGTATTATAAAATATCTTGGTCTGCCGAACTTCATCCAGCTACGACCTACTAGCGGACCATAAGCAATCTGACAATCAATTTTTTCCATCAGCTATTTACGTACACATTCGCAATACACGCCTCGCGAGGCAGCTTTATACTGTCTCTATATAATTTAATAACTTGTGAGTTTATGAAAAAATAAGTTTAATGTTTCCTTTGATATTACCTCTGGCCGAAATTCTGGATCTTTCCTCTTACTGCATAACAATCGGACAAACAAAACGTGCCACTTTTCGTAACGCATATGCCCTTCTATAATTTCATATCTTTCCTATTATTTTAGTATGAAGCTAACAGTGTAACTATTACCAAAAGACACTTAAAAATCTAGGATTTTCTGTATAACAGATATGCGTCAAACTATGCATAGAAACACATTCCCTTAGATAACCCTTTGTCCTACCAGCTAACTTCCGATTGCTCAGGCCCCAATAAACAAGAAAGTCGGTCACGCGTCGAGCTATTTAGCTGTTTAGCCATGTGCTGCAACTTGCGCAAAATGTATGCGACTTATGACATGTATTCGATGCAACGAAATGAATTGTGAAATAATAAACACCTTTATGCACAGCTAATACTTTTAAGATGTCTGGGAAGTAATTATGATCGATTCATCAGTGAACAAAAAATGCTTTAATATTTGAAAATAGATAATATATCAGTACCAATTCGTAAATTAATACCTAATTTAAATTAATCATTATTAATTAATGTTTTGAGAAAAATCGTAGAAAATTAGTAATCTTCAACTGTGTGATATTTGTCGAAACAATGAGGTACATGTAACGCAACTCGACATTTTTTACACTTTCACGTTGTTTCCTTACGTTTCTTATTTTTCGTACATACTTTACAAGCTCTTGTTGGATTTTTTCAATGGCGTGGAATCCATATGTTTCGGAAAATGACCTTAATGTTGCTCGTATAGTCTCATTGGTATATCTGCGTCCGATAATTGCCCTCGTCTTTTATAATCTTGTAACGGTACGTTTTGTAATAATGTTTCGGCTATTTGAGGTTTATACTTGGTGTAATTCTGTTTCTTTTCCATATCGTTTTCTGTTGTACAAAATGTATGAATTAACAAGTACCATATCAAATAAGTAAAAGAAGATTTCCTCATAACAGGGAAGTACGCTAATATCTGATCTTGGCGATCAATACCAATCATTCCTCTGTTGTAATCAAGAATACATTTTGGATTGAAAGAAGGGTTTAGTTGACTTCCGTTTTGTTCAGTCATTTCTACAGAATCGTACCTTTGTAGAAATAATATGGGCGTCTCGTTTATCCTTCCACTTCAACGCTAATATGTCATTGCAGCTTCCTATCCTGCACTCCCCTTTTTTAAATTTTGCTTTAACAAAATCTTTCGGCATATTTTTTCTATTAAAACATACTGTCCCAACAGCATTTGTTCCATTTTCAACTAAAATTAAAAACAGTTTCGGCTAAGAATACCAATTACCTATATACAATGTGTGCCCTTTATATAGTACTGACTTTGATAACTCCGTGACAACACTTTCAGATGCACTATAACCAAGATTTGTTTTATCATTACTTGAATATATTGTAAAATTATAGCAATAACCCGATGTTGACTCGCACAGTTTATAAAATTTTTTTTCGAACTTTGTCTTCTTCGAGAGATTAAATTGTTTATGAAACATGCGTCCCTTAAATTTCATTAACGATTCATCGATCGCGATGTTCTCTTTCATTGCGTGCACTTATTTGAATTTTTTATTAAAATAGTTTATTACAGGTTTGACTTTACGTAATTTATCCATCTCGTCATTCGTATCGTTATTTATAAATTGGAAAAACTCAGTGATTTGCAAGAATCTTTTCAGTGGCATAGATTTCCTGGATATCGGTATTTCTATAATGGCTCTTTTACACCAGTTTATCTGAATTTTTGGTTGTTTAGCTCGAACCATTATTATGCCTAATGCAAAGTATATTTTAATTTCATCACAATTTACATAGATCTAAGTCTCATCAATTTTCTTTCTTTTATTTTCATTGATTATTGCTTGTCCTACGTAGCGATTCGTTTCCGTGACAATATTATCCCAAAACACATTGTCAAGCATTATTTAAAAAGATCTAACTCTCTTTTACTTCCACTGATCTAAAATTGCTACTCTTACGCCAGGAGTTTGTATTTACTTCCAGATTTTTGGCTTGTTATTTTCTACTTTCCAAATCCATTGCTTCGATAACTGATGATTGATACTGTCTTCATCGTCGGTATTCAATGATTAATTTTCTTGGATATTTTCGTTATCACTACCGTTATAAAGAAGGATCTACTGAATCACTATCCGCAATAGTATCACACTTCTCACTACTACCATCAATATTAGATTTTTTTTACTATCATGATACGTATAAGGGTTGTCTAAATTTAGGGAATTATAATGCAAACGTGTGAACGTAACGAAGAATTACACGTAGCTAAAGTAAGAAAATATCAAGAGCAACTGAACCACGAGTCTAACTCGTATGGTTTATGTTTGTCCCGAATGAAGTACCACGAGCCAGGCTCGTACTTATTGTTTTTGGGCCAAATTTCTTACCACGAGTCTCACTCGTTGTTGTAGAACAAGGCGTTAAATGCGGTAGTTCACTAATAAAACACGAAAAAGTCTATTTCTTGATGGTAAAATTAAAAAATATGTTCGGCCCTTCAGTCTTTCTGAATCGTGGATCACGTGTGATCTTCGAATTGAGTACAAAAAACAAAAGTTCGTCTTCTGCGTTTTATGTAATTTTAAACTCACCATCCGGATAGGTCGAATTGATTTCAGCGATGACGTCCAATTTGGATGGTATTGATCCGACAAGAATCATGTCTTCCGGAGCTTCCTTTAGCTCTAGTTCGATTTCTGTCACATCTCCTAAACAAACGAAAATGATATGATATATGTACAGGGTATCAAAAATTATTTGTCGTGGCTCTAGAAGATGATTCTACACTTCCGGATCGATGGAGATCTGTTAAAAAACTGGATCGCGAAAATTACCTCGAGCATGATTTTCATGGTCGAACATTTTTATTGCATCGTATGGTAGTCATTACTGGGAACGAATGTCTGAAAGGAACCCACGAGTCGCAATGAAATCATCTTCTTAGAAAAAATGTTTAAAGCGTCATTAATCATTATTTATTTTATTTATTTTAAAGTTATATGGCACAAAATAACGTCGGTGTTAGAATCTACTTACTAGTGAACGTATGATATCTATCATTCAAAATATTAAACTGACTTTATTTACATGTTACAGTCAGATATGGAATAAATCAAGCCTGTCTAAGTTATCATTCCCGCGATCGGTTTTCAAATGCGAGGAACGAAAGAACGATTTATATTCTCCCTGTTCAACGAGTCGGGTCGATAGAAGTAAACAGAACATTCGCGTGAAAATGCAAGATGAATATGAAGAAGTAAATAGCATACACGATAAATGTAAGGGAATACAGATATTTGCTGGCTATTTATTAAGTGCAGACAAGCGACACAGCAGAGAGATCGTGATAGGGCAAATTGTGAGCGCAGGCACAAATCTCCTTTACGAGATTATGCGTACAATGCCACTTGCGCCCATTAGCCAACACTAAAAGGCTATTTGGGATAGTCTGGATCAGTATGAACAACTTGAAGTGCGATGAACCATTAACAGGCAAGGATAATGGAAATACGTCAGCGTAAAATCACTCGCCTTTGGGAAATACTCTGCAAACATAGAAATATTTGTTCGATGCTTTGTGCTATTGGTGAATGGTGGTAATTATTCTTTGGCACGAGAAATATATCTGCAATTGACAAGAATTAATAGAGGATCGCAGCATCGAGTTCCAGATCGTCATGATTTCCAAAGGGCTCAGCGACCCACAATTGTGACACTAATATCTCACTCGACGCTCCTCGTGTCCATTAGCGTAAGGAAGAGCATGTTATCGTTTATGGATGTATGTACCCATTAATGTGTTTGCGAAGAATATCTCGTCAAATAAGGATTTTACACGAATCGGTGAGGAGAATAATGCGTAAAGAAGGTCTATGTCTTTATAAGGTTCACCGTGTGCAAGAACTACGTAGAATGGATTATGTACCGACGTATTTGTCTCCGATAATCCCTTCACGTCGACAAGAACGTTGTGGATGGAATAAGTGTTATCAGCTACGGCATAGGAAGGAGTAATAATTGAACTGAATAGGAATAGAACTGGAATCATAACAACTAATAAAAAAATTTGGACTTTAATAAGAAACCTCGTGGAAATGAGTACAACACAGAATATATATGTGTTTAACGGAATATGTATGTTGTTCTAGAGTTTATTTATTTATGTTTGTAGTGTTCAATATCGTGGATGATTGTTTAAATTCCTTTGTGCTCTCTGCAAAATATATACAGACTTGTACTAAATATCTAACAACGCCTATCATTTTTAGAATCGTGTCGGTATAATTATAATAGCTTGTCGTTATAGCGCTGAAACATTTTGTAATATCGTATTATGTCGTATGTCAGAACTTACTTTTTGCTGCTAGCGTATATACAGGGTAAGGGTACAAGTAATGACATTAAGATCTGAAACTTTTATTTTCAGATCTAGCCTGAAGAAATGAACTGGAGCGTTCATGAAACGTCGGAACAAAGTTGCAACGCACTAATAATAACCCGATTGAAGCACGTATTTCTTAATTTAGTTCTGAGTTAAGAAGAATGTATTTCATAGTATATCTATGGCATGAAAATATACCATGACATTGTTTCAACTCTCCAATTCCTATACGTACCTACAAGTATAATCTTTTTTTTATTTTATAAGTTAATAATCTATATAAGGAGTACACAAATTATTGCTACGCACCCTTATATTCCAATAAGGCGCTTTTTTCAAATCTTACATTTCATTTTTACAGTATAAATTTTTAATAGTCATATAAGGATACCATTGAACTATATGAAATTTAAATATTTAGTCCTATTGAACTAGTACTTAAATGCTATAATAGGTACAATGGTGTGCCAATACTTTTTGTAGGCACTGTAGATTCGAATGCATCTTAGTTTGATATCAATTTCAATACCCATTTCCAATTGTTTCGTTTATTTTCCAATTGTTTTCAACTGCTTTAAAAAAAAAGTACGTATTCTATGTTGCCTGATTAGCTTTCCCGTTACAGTGTCAAGATAAATATAAATTGTGTTTTGAATTTACATCATTATACAAAGTCCACAAAACATATTTATATGTACAGTCATTGCGGATGAAGAATATCTTCCTATATACACACTCCTGAAACTCTTTTTCATAAAACATCTAAAAAACAGATGTGCCTTTTAGCCTAAACATCCCCTGTCTAAGCACTGCCTACGCTGACAACTGTTAGCGGATAATATATGTAGACTGTCCGCAAACAGTGCTTCCGAATGGGGCCAAAAACCACCCTACTTTCTTCACGTACGCCCGAGCTCGTAATCTCAAGAACATTCGTAGTGCCCACATTTAATTAATGTCTTCAACTGTACCTTTGAGTGAGATCGCCTTATGGAGCATATTGTATATTTTTAATTTGCTTAAAGAGAAGGAGAAAACTATTAAACGATTATGAAGACCTAGGTTTTTAACAGAAGGTTGCCAGTAGACTGAATTTTTATGCATTTATAGGAAATTCGAAAGTATAAAATTGCACAGAATGCACATAATATGAAAAAATATGTGAAGTATATAAAGCGTAATGTTTCTCATAATACTTGGTAAGTAAAGCAATTTTTTGCTGAATCGATATTTTTTTAATTATATTCTCAAAACTATAAGCTTGTATAGGAAGCCGCAATCTAGCTATGAGTATAGAAAAAAATCGTTTTGCAGACGTAAGTCTAGAAAACGCTCCTGGAATTACACTCCTCGTCAAAGAGATAGCCTAGATGTGCTATCTTTAATTTCTCAATGACGCGTGCAAAGTTTTTCGTCTGTAACGTATAATATCAAAACATTAGGAGCTCAGAATATGCGGTTCGTTGAAAATAATTAAAAATGTGATGAGGTTTAGTGTGTAACAAAAAAAATTGTTTTATTTTAAGTACGAAATAAAAGCACACTCTGTTAATATGTTTAGATATTACTCAGTAGCTCATGATCTATCAACGAGTAAAATTAAACGAGTCTGAAAAAAAGGGAATTCTTGAACTAAAATAGCAACAGTTATCAGTAGCAAAAATATCGAAAGTAATAGGATAAAGTCGTAAAGCAATACACAAAATGTTGAAGATTATGGTAAAAAGAAAAGTACTAGTCGGCCGTCATCGTTATTCGATCGTAATAAGCGAGCAATTTTACGTGTAGCTTCCAACTCGCAGTTAACAATGAAGCAAATAATGGAAAAATCTAGTGTTAGCGCCAGTGTTTCAAGTATTCGTCGAGTTCTACTATCCTACAAAGATATTAAGAGGCTAAAATTGAAAAAGAAACCTCGTTAACAGCGAAACACAAAGCAGAACGTTTACGCTTTGCAAAAGAAAGAATGCATTGGAAGAAGAAATGAAGAAGGGTACTATTTTCAGACGAAAAATATTCAGCTTGGATCGTCCTGATGGGTTCCAATATTGTTTTTATGACACAAGAAAAGAGACAATGTCAGAAATTCGATGACAAATAGGAGGAGGCAACGCGATGGTTTGGGCCGGTGTCACAAATGAAATCCGACTAAACAAAGCGATAAGATAGCGAAAATCCAAGCGCCTTAGCATGAGTGACCATCGGGATAACATCCGGTCATTCTATCCGTTCTCAGAAGTATATGATAAATACGATCGAAGCCTTTTCTCACTTCCACGAATAAAAGAAATTAAATACTGTAATATCGTAAGGTAGTTTGAACTAGAGATAGGTTGTACTTTTGTAATATCGTAAAGTAGTTTGAACTAGAGATAGGTTGAAAACCGTGTACGTCGTCTTTCTGTGGTTCGTTTACATTTAAGAGTGCCTACGTGACTAAAGTTACGTAGTTGGTAATTCTTACATAAATATGAGGAAAACAATAGACAACGTTAGACGAGAAGGACGGTTCCGCTTTTCAAGGCGGGACGATGACCGTAATAAAACCTGTCTGGACCTACGGAATCCAACTATGGGGAACAGCAAGAAACTTCAACATTGAAATACTCCAAAGCTTCCAATCGAAAACGCTAAGATCCCTAAGTAATGCACCTTGGTATGTAACCAATGAAATAATACACCGCGACCTCAAGATACCCACAGTCAAAGAGGAAATAGCAAAATATAGCGACAGATATAATAAAAGAGTCAACAAACACCGAAACCCCCTAGTCACTGGGCTACTTGATAAGACGGACCAGATTCGCAGGCTGAAGAGGCACTACCCGCTAGACCTAAACGCTAGATTCAATTAGTTATCTAAATTAAGTAATATTCACTTATTTATAACTTACTTATAAATTATACTTATCTATAATGAGTATTAACTTATTATAAATAATCAGTCATGTCACTGCGCCACGCCAGAAAAATTACTGAAAATTCTCAACGCGAGAATTGATTGTAATTTCAATAAATAAATAAATAAATAAAAAAAGAAAAGGCGGGACGACCGAAAGATCAGAGTGTGTGAGTCGAAAAGTGTGCGTGTTGCGAGAGTCAGAGCTAATCGAGTCGTCGAAGAGTAGAGTCGTTAGAGTTAATCAAGACACCGAAGAGTAGAGTCGAGAGAATTGATAGAGTTGTTAGAGAGAGAGAGAGAGAGTTTCGTTGTCACGAGAGTGGCCAAATAACTGTAAAGTTATTTGATATAAATAGTGTCCGATACATAAATTTAATCAAAGAACAAATAAATAATCATGCAGAACGCATTTCTGGACCTGATTACACCTTTCAACAAGATAATGCACCTGTACACACATCAAGATTGGTCCAATCATACTTTAATGAAAATAATATATCTATTTTGCCGTGGCCTGCACGCTCCCCGGAACTTAATATTATTGAAAATTGCTGGGCAGAACTTGTTCACGGGGTATACGCGAATGGAAGGCAGTATCAACACGTACAAGAATTAAAAAATGCAATTGTACACAAATGGGATACGTGAAGTCAAAATTACATCCAGAAACTATATAAATCGATAGCAAATCGTACAATAGAAGTAATAGAAAATAAAGAGGGATGTATCCATTATTAAATAAGTATATACGTTTGATAAATAATTATTGTTACAATTTATGTTGATTATTATTTTCTTATTTTACATGTGCTATCATTTCGTTCTTAGAATAAAACAATCTTTTTTTGATACACACTCATAATATTTTTAATTATTTTCAACGAATCGCATATTCTGAGCTCATAATGTTTTGATATTATACATTACAGACGAAAAACTTTACACGCGTCATTGAGAAATTAAAGATAGCACATCTGGGCTATCTCTTTGACGAGGAGTGGTGGAATTCTGTAAAGAGATTGGAAAGCGATATCGAAATTTTGTTACAAAAAGTTGGCTCGGAAATACGGAGAAGTGCAAGAATAGTATTCGAAATACTTTTCTGCGGACTTACATTTTGCGGAAGCAATTTGTCATCTTCGGATATTTTCCTACAACGTGAACTAGGTCCTTATCTGCGGACTGTCTTTGGACTTAAATTTTGTATTCCGTTATCTGCAGATTTTTTATGAAAGACAGATGCGGATTGTCTGCAACACATTTCTGGGTCCAATTTTCTGTCAGTTTAAACGAAATTTTAAACGATGCGAGAGACAAAGCTGCGATTGAGGTGACCGTCGCGTCATGTGGACACCAGAGAGCACCGTTTCCCAGAAAGTTTGAAGGAATTCTTTCCCATACGCAAACGCAGAATAAATGATAAACTCACGATCTATCTCACTATGAAATTTTCGGATTTTTATACTATATGCTTATATAGTATATTATGTTTACATGCTACTTAACTGGGGAATTATGCTTCACGGACAGAACATAACAAAAAGTCTATGTGTAACTAACACATTTGTTAAAAGGCAGTATAGTGAGATCGGGCTAAAAATTCTTTTAGAATTAATCCTTTTAGAAACAAACATTTGACACTACTCTTAGTCCTCGCATTGCCAGTACGTGAAAACCGAACATCTAGATAATATTTTACATCTATATATACTCAATTTTGCAACTGCCTCTTAATGAGAATATATATATTTGTGTTCTGGTATGAATTCGATTTAACTTATTTTAAATCCTAACATTTAAGCCAGCAATCCGTACAACCTGGCTGAGCGTCCTCACACGACAGGATTTTAGCGCTCAAATCGTGTCAACTTTTATTAATCAATTACAAAGCCTGTACTAACATTTCCCCAATTTCGCATTAGGTTCGTTCACGAAGTTCTAACTCTTGCGTTTCGCTAACCTAGTATCAGGCTCATCCGTGCATGTTTTCCGTACATCTCTAAATATCTGGAGACCCTGATTTCGCATCGAGTTTATCCTTATAAACAGTAATCCTAGCGGCTTTTTGATCTCGTGCGAGGTCCGTTCCGCATATTTGCTAATATATTGAAACCGTATTTCATAAAATACTTCCGTACATTGCATTAAATACTTCCATAAAATACTAGCTTGTCGGCCTCTCGCACTGCTCAAAGTGCTCGTAACATATTATATATCTAATAATATCTTTTTTAATATCTAAAAACTAATAATACTAGCAAGTGTTTGTTTTGGGATATTGCGTGGACATATTGCATGTTGATATATATATTGTAAGTGTATGTGGCGGATCGGTATCAACAGGACACCGACAGGTCGAGACATCAACGCGGCGCAACACCTCCTGGGCGATCCGCGGGTACCAACCGCCAACACCAGAGGGCTACGACGACAACGAGTCTGTCTATCTCGCTAGCGGTCGAATATACGGGCGAATGATACAAATATCGCACCTATATACAACTATCGCACCATA
>NT_177199.1:0-7462 GCF_000188095.3 Bombus impatiens | reverse complement strand
CCGGTAGTCCCGGGACGAAACGCAAAACTCTCTTTTCATCCGCCACATTGGTGACTCCGATGTGATCGAAGATGTCGAAGCAAAACGCGCTACACTTACAGCCCCGCAACCAATCCGCGTGCCTCCGATGAAGCCGCAGATGATTCTGGTTCTCCTTATTGGAGAGACAGCTCGAGGCAGCGGGAATCGAGATAGATATACAGATAAAAAGCTCCTGCTCGGGTGCCTCGAACCAGAGTACTTGAAGCGACTGGAGCATGTTGATTTGGATTCCTCTGTTGAGTTAGTCAGTATGACCGGTTAAAGGAGGAGCTGATACGGAGTCTGGCCGAATCCGACAGCGAAAGGGTAAAGAGGCTAGTAGAAAAAGAGGAGGTGATGGGCGACCGTAAGCCATCCCAATTCTATCATGATCTGAGAAAGCTGGCCAAGTCCCTTGGCGTCGGAGCAGTTCATCCTTACTCTATGGAAAAACCGGCTACCCGATCGTATACGGCGAGTAGTTTTGGCGGTTATTGACGACACGAAGCCATATAGAATAATCTAGGCCGCGGATAGAGTGGAGGAAGCCTGTTCAGGAAGTGATCAGTGGGAGTCAAGCGTTTCAACCGGTAGCAATCGAAAAGTTCATCGATCGCTGCAGAAGCATTCGGACGCATAAGAAGTATCTACGGAGTTTCTTGAGAATAACGTGTGCAGGATAGATCGTTTCGAATATCACGAAATAATATAGACAAACTGTTTTTGTGAGCAATTTGTTAAATATATATTTTGTGTATGGAAATTAATTCAACACAAAGCACAAGTCCAGGTACGATATATCTCACGAAATAAATACGCGTTATCATCGAGAAACTCTGTTGATACTTATGCGTCCGAATGCTTCGGCTGCGATCGATGAACTTCATGCCCGTAATTTCGTCTGTTTATTTATACTGGTCGGGGGACAGTCGGAAAATTTGAACTCGACTGCGTTTGACGGCTGAAAGTAGCGGCGACATTGTTTTGCTCGGAGTTCATTACTCCTTACAATACCTGTGACCTAACGGTCATGCTACTCCGAAACGAAACAACAACAGGATTTGAATTGTCCTGCTCGCGTACCGCTACAAACATGTATTTATTCTGCGTCTGTGTATCGTACTAGGACTTGTAATTTGTGCTGAATTAATTTTCATGTACGAAATATATTTAACAAATTACATACGATAATAGTTTGTCCATTTTATTTCGCGATACTTGAATACACATATCCTCCACATGTACTAAAAAAATATCGTACAAAAAATTTGTAATTACTACAATAAAACTATTAATAAATGTTTTTACATACATTTCAAAATAACGTCCTGAAACCTGTTGTTTTATGTCAATAAAGATATAAATTAACGCTTCTTTGATTGTATCATAATCTGAGGTATAAGAATTGGAGGACTAAAGATAATAACTATTCCCTTACTTTGCATTTATAAACTTATCGTTACGTAACACTTTTTCATCTTCTTTATGCAAATTGTTGCACAAAATAAATTTGCTTGATTAACAAACTTAAATTATTCAATTATATTGTCATGTTATTGATTTTGCGGGAACATTCGTGTCAATGTTGCACTTACACGTTGCACCGACGTTTCATGAATATTGCATTCTATTTCTTCAGGACAGACTTGGAATTTGTTTCAATACATTTTACCATCGTGAAAGCTTAAAATTTAATATTATTTTTATAAAAAAGTTCTTCTAATAAATATAGAATATTCCATTAAGAGAATCATATCGTGCTATATCTAAAAAGATGGATTGAAAACGAATGAAACTACATTAAATTCTGATCCTATAAAAGTGCTAAAATATACGGGGTGGTTGGTAACAGGTGGTACAAGCGGAAAGGGGGTGATTCTACGCGAAAAAAGAAATCGAAAATATAGAATAAAAAGTGTTCGTTTGAGGCGTTGTTTTCGAGAAAATCGACTTTGGATTTTCGCTCGGTACGCGTGCGATACGTTATAGCGGATCTCACCGTAGATCGTTGTCTCGATGGAAAAATTAAAAAAAAACAAAAAAAAAATTTTTTTTAATTTTTATTCTATATTTTCGACTTCTTTTTTCGCGTAGAATTACCTCCTCGCTTGTACCACCAGTTACCGATCACCCTGTACATATAAAGAACCAAAGGATAGACCAAATTAAAGGTTAATAGCTACTAAGAGAATCGTAACAGAATTTTTATTGCAAGTGAGACGATCGTCGGTGAAGGTGCCCACAAGAAATACTCTTGATTTTCAACAATAACGTTCATTAAACTCTTAACAATTAACAACAAATAACGATTAACTACGATTAACGATTGACAACGGTTAACGATTAACAACGAACAAATAACAATTAACAATGACCATTAAGAGTCAATAACCCGTTTCTCTGATTGTGTTGGCTTCGCTTAACCTTTCGCACTTCGTAGCTCGGGGCAGAATGAATCTTTTGGTTCAAAGCCAAACAGATTCTTTCCTTTGTTGCCTCTCGATATCCCCACTACGCGCGCGTTTATTAGACGTCCGCGACGGTTGCCGCATATGCATTCTTCCGAATATTCGGCGAAAGAACCGTAGGCATATCGATGGCACATTGGGCCTGTCAAGCCTTACGCTTTGTGTCGCGGAGCCGTTGGAAATTTCCGTGGTCGAGTGCCGCCACACAAGTAATCCTTGAGCTTTGCATTAAAATCAATCATATATTCCATTAAGGGGGTATTCTAGTCTAGAAATTTGAAAAAATCAGACATTTTTTCATATTTTCAAAGTTTAGACATTCAAGAGTATATCCTCAAAGGGATTTTTCAAAATTCCAATTATTTACCGAGTTACAACAATGATTTTGGTGACGCGGCAAGTAAACTGGTCCAACCGGAACAAATCGAACAATAGACGGTAGACGTTGCGAATGCATGAAAGTTTGTCTTTTTTTTATACGTGGGGAAATCCTCATAGACACCCCTCTTTCCCCGCTCTTGGAAGCGGCGAGGTAGTGTCGGACTATACCGACTAAAACTCTACGGTGGACCGCCCGACGCTCAGCTGGAATGCCCCAGGACCTCTTTCGAATTGCTGCTGGAGCACTCCTGCGTCTTCTCCTGCCTGAGGGAGTCGTTCCTTGGTTTGGACATTGAGAGGGACCACCCCTCTTAACACTATCCCCTGAGCCGTCGAGGATGTAAGTTTGTCTGCAAATACCTTATTAGAACGATGTTTGGGTTCTGAAACTCAGAATAATAACGATTCGTTAAATTCTTTGTTATGGACTTTTGCTCCGAAACACATTCATGCAGGAACGCGGATCATTGAAATTGCTACTTTTCTCGCTGTTAGTATTTTGAATGAAGGTTTTATTACCCATTTAAAAAATATTGGACGTTACGGGAATTACGATTGGTCCAGAAGCCATGCGTTTGTAACGTCAATTCATATTAAAGGCCGGATGTGTGCAGGTCTTCACCGCGTACCCTCAATTAGCCCAGGGACCCACCATAAACTTAAACTTTTAGTTTATTATTTTTGTGTTATCTGTTTATGGATGGTCCTTGAAACAACCCTTAGGTTGTTATACGTCCTTACTAATTACGGGGAAAGCAGATAGTTACCTAATGGGAAAAACCCAATACTTGTCTAACGAAAAAGCTGGTTTTTCCCATAAACAATATTACCTACTAGCCACGTTGGTAGGAGGCTTTCTCCTCCTATCTTCATTTATTAACATGACCTATAACCAATTGGCATCGTGGATCGTTACCCTCACTTTTCTTAACGGAAGGTGCGAACAACGAATCCGCGTTGTTAATTAAAAAGGCCACACCCACACCGAGCTTTCCTCCGTAATGAGACGAGAACACCTAGGGAGAAATAGAAAAAAGACCATCGAACAGTGAACATCTCTCCGATCAGTGTAAACCTGTGCTAGAAAATAAAGACAGTAGTTGTGTTACGACTCAGCTACTTTATTTCATCAACCTACCCTTAAATTTACGTGACACGTTCGCTGTCAAACGGGACGAAACTTGGATCGAACGTTCTGAAATCCGAGTTTCGGATGGTTCAAAGGAAGCCGCCAGGACTGCTCGTCTACACGAAAGAACTTCAGAGAATGAACATTTTGAAGTGGAGGAAGGCCCATTGTATGGAGCAGAAATCGCTGATTGAAAGTATGTAAGTATACCGTACCATTATACGAGTAAAACTGCCTGAAACTACTTAAAACTTCAAACGCGTTTTTCTCGAAACTACTTTTTTCAAGCTTTCAAGAACCGATTTATTTGAAATTTTATGTGAACCTTCCCTATACATCCCTCTATGTCGCTTAGCATATTAAAGTCGAACATTTTAATTTTTACTATTTTTAAAAAATTTGAAACTGTTAAAAAAAACGTGAAAAATTTTTTTTTCAAACGGCCGCCATTTTATGAAAAAAATTTTTTTACTTCTCCGAGGTAAAAGCGATAGCGACATTTTTACTGATTAAGAATCCGTTTGATTTTTTGTTTCAGATGACCAGAAGGGTTGGAACCATGCACGTGTCGCGTAAAATAACACACACACAAAAAAATAAAAACAAATTTAAGATGAAAAATAAAAAAGAAACTTTACTTTTTTTCTAACACGTGGTTTACAATTTGCTTCCGAGCTCTAAGCGTGACTTTTCAAGACTGACTCTTACAACTCGGTTATTTTTCTTTTGTCACCCCTCACTATCACCACTGTCCTCGAGTTTGTTAGGCGTCCGCGACTGTTGCCACGCACGCCTTCTTCTCGAACATTCGGCGGAAGCACCGTGGGGATATTGATGGTTCATTAGGCACTTCGCTTCAGCGATATATATTGTTGCCAAGTGTTGACACCTTTATCTCCGGTTTTGAACTGAGCCGGTCGTGACACAAGCAAAGATTTATTTTAGCCATAAAGCGGAAACGAAAGTGAAATATACAAAGAGTTATAAATATTCAACCCGATGAATTTAATACGAAAATTTTTATCTTAATTATACAGTATGTACCACACATCGGTGAAACAATAAATCATCATGTAATTACGCAACCCTGTAATAATAAAACATAGAAAAGAACTACATTAGACAAAATTCATCGATTTTGTGTTTATGGTAAAATGATAGTGTTTTAAAGATTTTAAAATATCCGTAAGCTAAGATAACAACTAACATAAGCTAACCTATGCTTTTGTAAATAAAACTCTAAATTCTATTATAAAATGTTTAGTTTAAAGAACGTTTAAATTTTAATTTCACCAAATGTAATACAATGAGAAAAATACAAACACATGAGTATTGCCCTGAATTTTCCCTTATTCCTCATGTGCAAACTCTTACAAAATTAAAGCTGAAATATCTTTTAAACAAATCACTCTTTGACCTAAATGTCTTGTAGATTAGGCATATAAAAAAGTTCGTAGTTCTATTTGCAAAAGTGTAGATGATAAGATATTTAAAACGCCATCACTTTCGGAATGAACACACCGGAAAAGAACTGTGAACACACAATAGAATTCTTTTCTATCCTTTATTGTTTCAAGATCGTAACTTGTGTAAGTGGTGTGGGATGATATCCTGTATACTAACACATAATTAATTAATTGTAGTTTTAATATTGATTTAATTTGTTGTCCTGTAGTTGTTAGTCTTTTTTGTTTTCTTATTTTTTATTTAGTTCGATGCGATATTATACTGCGATATCGAAGTACGTAACTGTCTTCCTTAGTTAAAATGTTCTATATAACATTTTTCCATTTTTCAAGATATGTTAAAATATTTGAAGGATTGTTTACCTCTAAAGTAATGTTGTCTGGACAGGTTTCTATCAAATAATAACTGAATACTTTAGATTGGAAAAGGAAAATCAAAGATGATATAAAGAAAATAATAAAACCTCGTTTTTCTTTAGTTTCAAAGTGATAAATTAAGAAAAAGTTTTCACTGAACAATTTGTAATTTGGAATATCATTCAAGTATTATTCATTGATTACATTTTCAGTATTCTTCTAAATTACTACGTTCTTGAAATGATTAAATATTAATAGTGCCATTATAAAATGTAGAAAACAATCATACTTGAACAAAAATAAACAATCAGCATTAAACTCTGTGGATAATAGTAATGTGAACTGTGGTGGTGTTTGATGTAAGGTGCCAAAGAAATACTCGGCGATGTTCAACAATATATTTATTCAATAATCTTCGCCTTCAGGTCGTTTTGTACAATTCTTGTTTACCGCTGACTTTCTCGCTTCTCGATTATCCTCGTTTCGCTGTTAAAACTCGAATCTTCTCACTTCGCTGTTTAAACTCGAATGTCTCTTTTAACCGATTCGTTTCTTTTGTTGCCCCTCGATATTCCCACTACGCACGCGTTCGTTAGGCGTCCGCGATTGTTGCCGCGTACGCTTTCTTCCAAATTTTCGGTGGAAGGACCCTAGGGATATCGATGGCTCATTAGGCATGTCGGCTTTACGCTTCGGTGATATGCTTTGTGTCGTGAAACCGTCGGAAAGTTTCGTCGTCGAGTGTCGCCACAGAACAATATCATAATATTAAATTCTGTAAACACAATATAAATATTTTTTAACACTATATTTTACTTTATGGCCTTTATTTTTTTAATTTTCGTTTTCTTCTACGAGTTTCTATATAAAGATATTTAAGAAATTATTAAGCGAATAGAAATCTAATTCCCTATTGACTGCTCATATGATTAAATACTTATAACATGTCCTATTTCATATATCTTATTATTATATTATTTTGTATGTCCTACAATGTCCTAAGTATCCACTATGTCTCAAAATATTCATTAAATGGAGACTATAATAAAGTAACTAGTGTACTTCATTTCAATAGACTGAACTTTTTATGTTACTGCAATTTAGACTTATAGTTACGATACTTTTAACCAGTACTTTACTCGCTTCTAAATTTGAATTTTTCTTTCTCCAGACCAATTTAAACGGCAAGAAAGACATAAAAAACAGTACGAAAGAACATTTTACTGACTTCTATGATTGTCAAAGGTTTCATTGTAATTGTCCGTTTTATAAAGATTCAGTTGGAACCGTAAAATATAATTAAATATATTTTTAATTAAAGTTGCTAATTTTACTATAATAATTATTCATCTTAGGAAAATTTTAATGTGAAGAAAAGTATTGATAATCATTGTCAAATAGGTCTATTAAATTAATACATCCGCGCCGAAGCAATTACACAATATGCCGCTACTGATGACGGAGGTAAACGACACGTCATGTATGTATATCTTGTAATATCGAGGACGAGGGGCCGGGGGGGGGGGCGTGCGAATTATAAACAAGCGGTTGCTGAGCATGTGCGTGGTGCGGCTAAAACAAAAGATATAAGGTTAAGACAAAAGACAGGGGGTTGCTAAGGGACGATAAACGAATTAACA
>NT_177198.1:0-1117 GCF_000188095.3 Bombus impatiens | reverse complement strand
TCTGCGTGGGTAGCTAATAGCGCTGTGTTGTCTGCAAATGTCGCTATCGTTATCTCGTTCGATATAGGTAAGTCGGCAGTGTAGATGGAGTACAGTAGGAGTCCGAGGACATTACCTTGGGGTATGCCGGATTCTATTGGGAAGTGGCGTCTAGGTATTTAACCATGAATTGTCTATTGGATAGGTAGGATTTTAGGATGGTGTTACGTCGCGTAACGCTCTACCTGGCCCAGGCCACACACCGCGGGCAAGATGGCAACCAGATGTCTTCGGATATTCACTGCGTACCCTCAATAGTCTCAAGTATCTTCCATAAATCTCAGGAATTTCCTAGTTGAGGTCCTTCAAACCAAACAAACGTCTGCTTCCGAAGCATTGGTAAAGACCTTTGTCTACTACGGCTTGACAAGGGAAAGTTGGTTTTTCTCACGTATGATGCAACCTTTCTCCCACTAACCACTTTCTCTCGAGGGCGGTTAAGACCCTTCGTTTAACCAATTAACAACGAAGCCTATTTCCCTCACTCTCTTAGCCAAAATCATCAGCAACAAATCCGATGGTCCCGTGCGCTAGACACACCCATCCTTAGCTTTCCTCCGCCGCAGCATCGTCTCCGAACATCACTGGTTTTACATCCTTCGAACAGTCAACATCCTTCGACCGGGTTTACACCCGAAGATCAGTCAGTCTCAATCAAGCATCTCGTCAAGCGGTCAGCAATTCGAATACAGTGCGTCGAAAAATCCATCAGTATACGCGATAATCCGTCTAGAGACTCAGGTCGCACTCATTCGTAGTCATCTCATAACAAATATTCATTTTGTGTTACACCGAAGTTGCTGGTTTGTGAAAATATATAATAACCTGTTAGCAACAGCGTTATCTTTCATTTAACTACCCTTATTATCCCAAAAGAAATAAGGGAACGAACGATTCGCGGCGTCGATTAGCAAATCGTAACGGGAATTTACGACTCCCGTTGGCGCGCTTCTTCGAGATCGTGTCGCGAACGTGCGAAAACAGATGGAGTAGTAGGGGCGAGGTAGGATCTTTTTAAGTTTGTATAGTAACCCTTCATGCCATAATTTGTCGAATGCCTGTTGGTTGTCTAGGAAAA
>NT_177197.1:0-777 GCF_000188095.3 Bombus impatiens | reverse complement strand
TAATAAGTTATAACGTCTTTCCCATATAGCGCAATACGTTGTAACGTTATAACATATAACGTAATACTAAACGTTATAATGTCGTCCCATATAACGTAAGACGTTATAACGTCATACCATATAACGTAATACGTTATATCGTCATCCCATATAACGTAGTTCGTTGTAACGTTATGACATATAACGTAAAACGTTATAATGTCGTCCCATATAACGTAAGACGTTATAACGTCATACCATATAACGTAATACGTTATATCGTCATCCCATATAACGTAGTTCGTTGTAACGTTATGACATATAACGTAAAACGTTATAATGTCGTCCCATATAACGTAAGACGTTATAACGTCATACCATATAACGTAATACGTTATATCGTCATCCCATATAACGTAGATCGTTGTAACGTTATGAGCCATATAACGTAATACGTTATAATGTCGACCTATATAACGTAATACGTTATAACGTCGTCCCATATATCGTAATACGTTACAAAGTCATACAATATAACGTAATACGTTATAACGTCATGCCATATAACATAATACGTTATAAAGTCATACAATATAGCGTAATACGTTATAACGTTATGCCATATAACGCAATACGTTATAACGTAGTCCCATATAACGTAATAAATTATAACGTCATCCCCTATAACGTAATACGTTGTAACGTCGTACCATATAACGTAATACGTTATTACGTCATACCATACATCGTGTTAAGTTATAATGTCATAGCATATAACGTAATACGTTATAACGGCAT
>NT_177196.1:336779-404274 GCF_000188095.3 Bombus impatiens | reverse complement strand
GACGGAAGAGTTGGGAAAATGATTTTAAGGATTACTAGATTTAGCTTTCATATTTATGATAAGTGAACTGAGAATGTGTATGCGTTTATCGGAATTTGTGGATGGGAGAGTGCACGCAATGTTTATCTACGTGATAGATAAAAATTTAGGAAGTATTAAAAGTGTAATACTTATTATGATAATTAACAGGTAAAGCAATTTTCTGCAAAATATGAACATTTATGCGTGGTTCAATTTTTCATGAAAGAAATACAAAAAGAAAGACAAGGAGCTAATAACAGCGGTATCAATTTTTCCATTGCCGATATTATGAATTTTTTTAGTTAAATTAAGGACAAGAAACAAAATAGGGAAAGTAAAACATGTTGATTTAAGAAGGAATACGTATAAGGATTACGATCTTTTGACATTCCACTTTCTGACGAATAGAAGCTTCCGAGCTTCATCTGTACTGTATTGTTGTTACTCATACTTGTTATTGTAGCAATCTAGTAAAATCTCCCGAATGTCTTGTAATCAAAAAATTCCATAAAATTCTCCATTGAAACTTCTGCACAGTATTTAATAGGAAATATTTCCCATTATTAATTGCCTCATAAGAGTGTCTTGCAACGTCACATTCTATCGGCATAATTATTCAAAGATACTAATTAAACAAAAATAATTGTTCAGAAGTAAATCTCCAGTTTTAGGCGTCAGTAGAATAGAAGTATCTTTATCAATAAGATAATCGTACTCCATATCTTTCCCTTTTTTCCTTCCATATCACCAGTAAAATGGTGAAACTGCTCGTCGCGTGTACTAGAAGCGTATCAGACAATTATTCTGTTCAGGCAATATGTTTATAGCACGATATATGTATATACATATAAAAATAAAGGGAAACGGACGAAAGGGACAGGTGTGCATCTAATAGAGTGCACCGATATCGAAAGAAAAATATACCTCGATTAATTATTCGTATTTACTGTATTATCAACGCGACAACTTCAATTAATTTAACCACTGAATCAAGGACGTGCACATACTATATCGCATTGTAGTGCATAACAACTTGTATGAATCTTTTTAACAATTTCTAACAACAAGTGTTTTGTATAAAAGACTCAGTTTTGTTTGTAACAAAGGTTGCTATATATACAAGAAATGGTCCATTTCATTTTATCAACAAATATGTTTGTACATATGTTTATCAGCCATACTGCGAAAGATCGCAGTCATTTTTTGCTTACTGACAATTACGAGGCTTACATGCTACGTGTGTGATTATTTGTCACCTCGTGCAAACGCATTTTTCTATTGCATTTATGTATATCTTCCGAGAAGCCCAAAGAAATAGGGCGTTTTAGAAGTCACGTAAGATTCTATGAATATTACAAAAAAGTAGACACTACAGGTTTGTCACCAAATCACATGCACAGAGTAGATAGCAACTATTCTAATTTACATTCTCTGTTATCTGCTTTATGCATATGTACAATTATTGTAGTATCAATGATTCTTAAAATCCCTGCCTTCGTACAAGCAATCATCGAAGAGAAGTGCTCGCTAAGAACGTATTTAATATCTTCTGATTCGAACTTAAAACCTTAACAGGGTGGAAGAATGCGTGACAAGTACATCAATTTATGTTGCATACAAATGTAATATCTACAATATTCTGCTTCGGCATTGCTGCGATCCTAAAAATTCTTAACAACAACATCTCACGAAATATATATGTTTCCATGTAAAAGTATAATTACATATGGAAAAAGTATAATTGTTTATGGAATATGTTCAGTTTAAATACATACATCTGAATGCTATTGTTTCTTCAACTATTAAAAATGCAAACGTACTCTTCGTATAAAAGTTATTTCATTCGATGATGAATTAAACGATGGATTCAAAGAAATAGATTAAACAAAATTTGGACAGTTTTCTTCGACAATAAAACCTTCATACAAAAGATTATTCGTATTTCTAACAACTGAAGGTATGGTAACGTGCGTACATTTAAACTGGACATACTGTATAGCTCTTCGGTCCTTATTCATAATACCATAATTCTATTGGTTCTTTTCTATGCAGAGTTCTTAAGACACGTAATTATCGAATTGACTACATCGCCTAACAATTGTCCATTTTCTGCTCAACTATTTCACATCTTAAAACTTATTTAATACATAAATACACGTTGTACGTTTATAATTGAGCAATTTCTTGGTCCTTCACTGCGCGGGTCCGTTGTAAATGATGATTATTTCGCGATATGACTATACGAACTCAAGATGCACCGAATCCGCGTTTTCGATGTACTTGTGTTTCTCGTTCTCGAAAAAGTTCACCAGGTGCTTGACGAATTTCTCGTGATATTCCTCGACTTGTTCTCTCGTTGGTTCTTCTATCTTTGGTAACTCCATCGGACTGCCGACTGAGAAAAAAAATTAATTAGCATTAAAGAAGCTTGGAATTTCCTCTATAAGAATATAAAAATTTTCAAACGTATTCCAAACACCAAAGTCTCTTCCCTAAAATTATATTTCTCGAAAGAGTATTGTATTATAGAGCTAGATATTTCTCAGCTTTGAACACTTACCAACGACAGTAATTGGCTTCCGTCGAGGGATAAGACCGAAAGTGTACTGGAAGAATCCTCGACCAACCAGTAGAATCGGCGCTATACCGATTTTCTTACGAATGTACTCCTGTAGTCTCTTCATGTATGAGCCATCTGGCCAGGTCAATTGATCGTATACGTCGGTTTCTCCGAATGAACAGACAGGAACCAGAGGGTTTCTGAAACATACGAATTCCATGAGTTTCAACGATATTTTAATTGTCATACCGTGGTTAACCCTCAAACGCTCAGTCGATTGTTGAGTCATAGTGCTTATCGTTGTACCGCGGTATTCTATGCGCTTAGAGAGAATTTAAAGTTGCAAAAATGTGCAGCGTCACACAATGTACAAAAATATACAAAATACCAAAAATATAACATACAGTGGATGAAATAAATCTCTATGTAGTTGTTTGATTAGATTTATAAAAATAGGAATTTGCATAAAAATCGGCAGTTTAACGATCAAAAAATTGGAATCGTGATACACAATTGTACAGTGGATTTTATTGAGTCTTTATCGTAGTCTTCTACTTTATGCGATTAAGTTCGTTAATGACACTTATCACGCGAACCATAGAATATAAAGTAAAATTATCTATTTTAATCCACAGATGTCAGCTGAGGGTTAATTTCATTGTGAATTAGCGATTCGTTTCGTCGAGACTCAATTAATTTATGCATACTGATAAAAATTTTAATAAGTTAAAGGTTAAAGGCGAGTATACTTTATGCGGGGGGAATTACATTTGCGTAGGGTTTCAACATTCAGACAAACAAGGTTTCTATTGTTTCATTTTCTCATGAGCTTATGATTCGAATCAACGAAAACAATGATAATTCTAACCCATTTTTCAGCGCGAGCTTTACGAAGCCTTTCCTCCTTTTTATTAGGATGCGATAAGTGCCCGGCTTACATTCGAATGCTTCTGCCGCTCCACCGACGATCAGAACTGTCGCCTTTCCGGTGTATGGTGGCGGAGGTCTCGTTGATAGTTGCTGTGTCAAGATTTCTGAACTGCTTCCAAGAGCGCCTACATTTTAATTAAACCATAGTAAATCATTGGTGGCGAAGTATAAAATTATAAAAATATAAAATTGCAGAAGCCGGATAAATTCAAAAAGAAATCTACTATATTTCGTGGAATGACGATTTAAGAAATGTTTCTGGAGACAAGGAAAGAATATCGGTGCTACATATTATTGCTTGCTACAGTGATTTAATACTTTGTTATTTAACAAATAACAGAAATTATCCGGCAATAGCATATGCGTATATTAATATTTGTATACTAGGTACATCATAAAAACAGTCTAAAATATTTCAATTATGAAGTGTCGTTCATCCTACGTCTTTTTGTTACATGAGGTATGTAACTGCAACAGCTATTTATATATGATGGTCAAATAAAAAGTAATAAATGATACGTACAGTTGACGCGACAATACTCGCGGAAAAGCGGCGCTTTAAAGTGTTGGTTCAGTACGACGACTCTAAATTCGATACCCGGGAAAAGTTCTCTACAGCCGATGATATCTGTTCCGAATGCGCCATAAACTCCTGACGATAGGACCCCATGCGGAAAACTACAGAATAAATACAACTTGTTCGGATCCAAGTCAGTGGTTTTCACTAATTTTATAGGAAAGTAGTTACAGAAGTGTCGGCTCCACGCGCAGCTTCTCATCCACTGCAGGACTTTTCGCCTGTAGTACAGAAATCCAACTCGTTAAGTCACATCTCCGTCGATGATTATATAAATAAACGAATTCAAATGAAGTTTTCGCCGCATATAGTTCGCTCGAAACAGCATATGTTATGGATAAAACTTATTAACACGAATCTCCAATATAAATACGTTTTATCTAATCGAAGAAGTAAAATGCTAATCATTCCATGTAACTGAATCGAATCAATTTTTTGTATGATTCTTATTCAACGTGCGTATCAAATCGCGTTTCACTCCTTATTTATTCGTTTATATAAGGTGAAGCTATATTATCGATTAGTAATCTAAATCAAATTTATCAAATGATAAGATTTTAATATAAATTTTTTTAAAAGACGTCGCAGATATGTAATGGTATTTCTAGCCAACTTAAATTCTTCTTTGGTTCTTTCTACATGTTCATCGGCAAGCTTTGCAGTAATGTAACTCTTAACAAGTTATTATATTACGTTAGTTTCCGTATTTATTCCTTTACTTCTACATTTAAAAATGTAGTTCCTTTTGTTCATTTTGTAACATAGGGCTGAAGCTTGCAAATAAAATAAATAAATAAGTAAATAAATGTTTCGAACTTACCGTATTTTGCCTACATCGAACTTGTTCCAATCGTAATACATCCAGATGAAGTAAAGCAATATGAAGTAGCGCATGGTTTGGGTAAAGAAAAGAAAATAGGCGGTGAGAATATATCCCGCGAAATTTCCAAATGCGAAAATTAGGATCCAAAGCGCGGCTGAGAGCGTTTCTAATCTTCGATTTAATGGAACGTTTAACGGAGCGAATTTCACTCCAAGAATCTCCATCGTTTTTCTCTCAGTTCCTCCTCTTATTACAGTAGCATCAATTCAGCGATTCTCCTTTGGGCCTGCTAATAATAAACCAATTCGTACTATTGTTATTATAAATCGTCATATCAAGTTATTATCAAATTGTACAACAAATACGAGCTAAGTGGAAACGAAAGAATTGGAGTGATAACAAGTAAAAAAACGAACGATGATTAAAAATTTGAAGGAGAATCGTATTCGTAAAATTAATTGGAACGATTAAATGTATGTATATCCAAATGTTAAGATAACCATCATTATCGCCAACGAATGATCAAAAGTCTAAAATAAGCGGGATAAAGACATCAAACTCTACATTTCATCATTGATATCATTAATAACAAAATCTTTAATTCGGATAAGCTGTTCTCTAGACGTCAAAGTGAACCAAAAAACCTGTTTGTTTTGAAACACTTAATGAAATTTAATGTGTCAGGTGGTTGTCACAATACTCTAAAAATAGAAATTCAGTACACGATGGACATAAGTAATATTAACGTATTTGTCCTGCATAGAGTCACATTTAGAAAGTCATTGACCTCGAGTTCCTGTGGCAAGCCAGCATCATCATCAAATTTTACGCCCGAAACCATTCTCCTCCGGCTGTGCCGTAGCCGATGTGGGTTCTAACGGTACTCAAACGAGTGAACTTCACGCTAGACACGAGAAAAATTACGGGGATACGTGCCCTGGTCGAGATAACCGCACATTACTCGCGTGCCCTTCGAGCAATGCAATTGGATTATTTATAAAAGCTACGCACGAGAAAAGAAATAGAATCGACTCGTTGGAGTGGAGTAAGTATGTCTCCTTCCATTGTTTCGAAGTAGGTCGATTCTATAGTGTGAATGATTTATACAACTCAAACAAATCGTATCTTTAGTTTCACTGAAGTTAAATAAGAATGTTCGGGAGGGTGGAGATAAATGATATAGGGAACCTATTTCTTGTTTATAATTTCAATTTTTGCGTAAGTGCAACGATGTAAATGTAAAATGAATTATCAAGTTATTTGGAATATTCTGCAAAAATAAAAATATGGGAAATAGAAGCTATTGATTGTCTAAAGCCGATTAGTTTAAAAAATATTTCGACTTTAGTCTTGTTAATGTTAGCTTATGAAAGTTGAGGAGCATAGAAACAAAAGAGACTTCCTGCGGTTGCACGAATCGTTCGCTATAGTTAGTGCATCCTCTTTTACTTTCTAAATGTTCTGATTACTTTACAGAACGTGAAAGCAATTGAAGTTCATTTAAAGTTTGGATTGTAAGGAATCGAGCATAAGATCAATTATAATAATACCGATTACAAAATGTGAGATAACTTCTGGTTAATTTTCAATGGCAAATATAAATGATAGGAAAGCCTTCGCATAATTTTAACTAACTAAACACACTCAGAAGTAAGAATATCTTATTCTATCTCGAAGCACCGTATTAAAACACAGCTAATTAAATCTGTTCTCATAACTTGTTTCTCCATACCATTACAAAATCGACGTATTATTCATTTATAGCACTGCCATTATGTAATTCGTATTAAATTATACATTTATTATTATGTAATGGCATATGTTATAATGTAGCCATTATCATACTTTCAATATTCTCGTTTTTCATCGATTAGAATTATTCATATCTTCTTTGACGAAGACAGTTAAGTAGTTTTATTGGAATATAAATATTACGAATAAATATATATAAATATTATCGTGCTCCTGATGTGTTCTTTCACGATAGATTTTTCTTTAATAGCGAACGCAATATACAGACGAATATAAATAGGTAACTGAAAAGTTAAACATTGTCCGAGATTTCTACAAGTATCTTGCTTTCCTTGAAGGAATCTAATATTTAAAGTTTTCTATAATACAAATAACATTATAATATGAAATTTTTAGTTTGGTCTTCATCACGCAGAACAGACGATGCAAGCACCTAAAGAACGAAGTTCGTCAGAATTAATTAAACCTCAAGGATATACGATAGATATGTCACGTGCAGTCTAATAATGCTAATCGACAAATAATTTTGCTTCTCTATACAAAAAAGTGATATATGAGCTAGTCAGGAGACACACATTTCAATTTCATAACTTACAAAGTCAGAAAAATGACGATATTATAAATGTTAGTCTTTAAAATTCACGTTGGAGTTTCGGTGCGCTACTCAGCTTCCATGGTTTATATATTTTCTAACAAGTTCTGGTTAGTAACTACATTCCTGGCCAATGGAATTAGAAAATAGACAAAAATAGAATCAATCAGTTTGGTTTCGTGACTTCTCAGAGACTCATACGTGTTTTCTTCCGGAAATCATTATACCGATACGAAAGAATCTACATAATATATGAAAACTCTTTCTTTTGGAGCGCATGGAATTACCACGATCAGATTACGTTCAATCTTTGATCGATCTTAACATATTAATGTTCATCGACTAAGGATCGTTAATTATCGATTTTCGCTTTAATGTTAATGGCAATTGGCGTCGCTTAGAAATTACATTTAATCCAATTATGATCACCTGACGATTCATCACTGATAATGATATAGCTGAATTAGTTTTCTCAATACCGTGAATAATAGTATAGTAATAAGCAGCATTGAACAAATTGAACCGGTGTCTAACTCCGTTGTGTCGAGAGCAAAATGCGTGACCTGTTGGTAAGATGAATGATTTAGAGCAGCGATTCGTAACCTTTTCTTTGTCACGGATCCTTCTTAAATAATCCCAGCACTTAACTCAAAATTGAAATCCTTAATGTGCCAAGGTATGTAGCTATATTTAAAACACTCATCGACTGTCCATTAACAATTTTCAAATTTGGAGGTGAGAAGCCCATTATAAATAAATGCAGGAATGGAATATAACTACGGCAAAAGTGCAAAGAGTCTTGGAATTGTCGATGTCGATGCCGATACCTATATCGAAGTTGTGACGCGACGCTTTAGTTCCTAGCAGGGACGACTCTATGTGTACGTGCGAGTGGATCGCGAGGTCAACGAAAAAACGGAAGATATCTTCGATTGGCGTGTGAGAAGAACATACGTGTTGAACTATCCCTTTCTATTTTGTTATATTATTTTCAAATTTTCTCTGCGCATTTCTTACATTTCTTACATAAGTAAATACATATACCGAATATTATTTATTCGAATAATATGAAACGTTGCGTGTCTAAGGATTTCGTGGAATTGAGAATCACTGAATTACAGAATATCAAGAATTATATAAGAATACATTGTTATAGACCTTTGTTTATTTCTTTCTCACATACGATTAGATTATAGAACGATGATCATTGAAAATGATTCGATGAGGTTTCTTTTTTTACTGTCGTGATGTTGTGACAAATATGTAATTTATAGCCATCGCGAACTAATTTTCTTAGACCATCTCGTCATATTTTTTTATAAATATCCGTCTCATCTTAGAGTTTCTATATCTTTAGATCGGTGCTATTATAATAATTTTCGGATCATCAATTCAAGAGATAAAAGTTTCTACTTAAAACTCCAATACTTTTGTTTACGCGCTCAGGTATCTTGTCAGGAATTAAATGAAACGAGGGCAATGGTCTTCCAAATATTTTCATGCCACTCGTATATTCGATCAAACGTCAACATTTGCTCGTGCAATCGTTACTCGACTGAAATTCAAATAGAGCTTAACTTTCAAGGATTGTTGGTCAAGCGATATTTATTTGTTCGAAGAGAAATTGGAAGAACTCATTACTTAGACTCGTTTCCTACTTCTTAAAGAATGATCAACATGTTCACAACTTGTCTAGAGTCCAGTTGATTGACTGTACGATTTATCGAACAAAGAATAGAGCTGAGATAATGAAGAATATATCGAATAGAGAATGGAATTGTACAAAAAGAAGTGGAGGTATTTACCAGTATAATACACTGGGTCGTGTATCTAAGAAATTAACAAGATTTCCTCAAGTATTTTGTCTCAAAAGTATCCTGAATTTTAAAATGCATATAAATGCGGGGAGAAACAATTAATTTTTAATGAGGTGTATTGGCATCACTGGATGATTGTTAGATAATTGTTAGACATATATTAGATATTTCACAACAGTAGATAGTTCCTAAATTGTTAAATTCGAAGAAATTGTCAAGTATTTGTCTATGTGTAGATTAAGAGACATACAGAAAGCAAAGCAATTAAAATAATTTGACAAAATGTATAATTACACGAAGAAAGTACATTAGAAATCATACTTTTTAAATGACATAAATTTGCATCAACGATATGAATATTGTATAAGATGGTGAATTAAATTTTCCGGAAAGAACAACTTTAAGAGAGAGGAATTTTGTTTACAGATATTCTTTGTTTTGACAAGTGGGTGCAAAGAATTTTATAGAATTCTCGTGCAGTAATTTTCTTGATGCTCAACTATCCTTTATACCTATCCACACGGCAATGAGGAAGTAATCAGAATCATTAACAAACGACGACGTGAAATCTCCAACAAATGACTCGACCTAGTCTCATGCTAGTTCGCTTGAAAAGTTGCTGCACTCATCAAAAGCACTTCTGTCGACGTTAAAATTAATCAAAAGCATCCACTGTTCATTTTAAATTTTCCTCCACTAATCAACTTCAGAACATTATCACCATTCTCTGATACAACCAGAATGTATTACATTACAAAAGTCTCGTAGCTCATCATTCATGCCCACTTATATACTTCGCATACAATTCAAAAAATTAACGGAGTTGAAAGAAGACTCTCAACAGACCTAATTAATCATTGATACATTGATACTGAAAAGTATCAACTTCAGATTCTAACTTTTCATCAATAACTAATTTTTCAACACCATCGCCATTCATTAAAATAAAGGTAATATACATTCGTCAAATACAAAACTCGCCATTGAATTTTTTATTACTCATAAATTAAACATCTCGTATATGACACGCTCATTGGAAATATAGAAAATTCATCAATCATTCTTTCAAGATCCACACGACAATAGGAAACTATGAATGACACCGTGTTACTCAAAAGATTCTATCATAAATTTCCAGACCCTTATGACAACATACACCGATGTATTTGGATATTTAGAAGCATCCTGATTCTATTCTATTAAACTTCAAAATCACTCGCAGTTTTTTTTTTAAATAAAAACCTCTGTATCGATCACTCTCGCTCTGTGTCAATCGTATCTTTTCTGAAGCTTTTCGCTATTGAAACAGAAAAAAATCAATAAATCTGAAAGAAGACGTAAAATCCTCCGTCTCACTGAATCACAAAAATAGACAGCCAAAAGACGTACGTGAGTGTCGTTTCCTACTAAGATCTAGCAGTGACCGCCAAATAGCCTCTTTCTATTTGCGGAGCCGGTGATTTCCTGTATTGGCACAGTCTTGTCGCACTCTGACTTCGTTTGACAGTGTTCGTTTTGTGTCGAAACTTTCACAACGGGAGCACAGTTAAGATGAGCTGAGCAGGACGAATGCAAGAAGGTGAATGCACGCGACGAAATGCTCGGCTCGGCGTCACGTTGTTCACTGGCTGAGCGCCGCGAGTGTAAACGCACGCCCCTCGGTAGCCACGCAGGCATCCTAGCAGTGGAATCAATGACGAGAAAGGAGAAGGGTCTGTCGTTCTTTCTCTCTAGGAACGCGCTATTGAGAGTTGATGCTGTCTCGTCTGATGCGGTTTGGTACTGACCTTCTCTGGATCGATAATCCGTGGATCTAGCTGAAGGGACGACTGGACGGTGCAGGTAGGTAGGAAAGGTGAATAATGGGCGTCTACAACAAACTACGGATTTCAACGTGTTAGGAGAAGAATTAGATTTAGCTTTCATATTTGATATGATATGTGGGCCAACGATGTTTATGCATTTGTGAGAAATTTTGAATGGGAGAGTGCACATAATGTTTATATACATGATAGATAAACTTATAAAATTATATACATGATAGATAAAAATGTAAGAAGTATTAAAAGTGTAATACTTATGATGATAATTCGTAGGTGAAGCAATTTCCTGCAAGATGTGGACATCTATGCGTGGGTGAATTTTTCGAAGAAGAAATACAAAGCTGTCGTTCAATGTTATACTCCAATGTTTCAAATTATTTTAAATTAAAGCACTAATTTCCTACTTGTGCGGCATAAATATCTTCAGCGATAAGATAATCGTACTCCATATCTTCCCCTTCTTTTTCTCCTTTTGCACCTCCACTGAAAAAGATAAACTCCTCGTCACGTGGTCCGGAAGTAAATAAAACAGTTCTTCTGTTGAAACAAGACGTTTATTGCTCGATCTATAAAAAAAGAGACGAAAGGGCAAGGTGTGCACCTGTTACAGGCCGTGCATCGGCACCGAGAGAAAAATATACCTCGATTAATTAGAATCTATTACCATCGCGACAACAATTACAATTAGTTTAACCGGTATATCGTAATGCGTACGACGTATACACACAATAATGCACGTGTAGTTTCCGAAGCTTCCGATCTTGTTTCTTACCGGGTTGATCTTCGTTTCTTGTAAAAAACTTTCACCTAAAAAACATAAAGTTTGTGTTTTCATTCTCCTTCGTCGACGATATTTCATTCTGCGAAAGGAAGAACAACAGCCAAGTAGAAATTCGCACGAAATTGCGTGTAAATCGATTGACATTATAATTTACCTTCTTCTCTTCTTTGTTTTTTTTTCAGGAAAGAATACATCGGTTAAACGATTGACAATCTTAATATATATTTTCCCTCATATAAAATTCACCTTTAATAACGCTGACTGCGTTCAACGATTAATTTTATAATTACGGTTTAATTAGTTAAATTTGCGATTAGTGAAACGCAGTTAACAATAAATTTCAGCACAATTGATAGAACAATATCTCTTCTAAGTTATCTCGATGATCCACGTGGCGATCTTATCGTAGACTTTGATTCTGTGAAAAAACCAGATCGAAAACATGAAAATTATTTCTTTTTATTATTCGCGTAACTCTTTCAGGAAAATATCATTTTGAATCCATTTCCCTTTTTTAACAATTTTATAACAGATTTTTAATCAAGAAACCTAGTTTCCTTTTTAACGGAGGTTCCTATACATATATAAAAAAAATTCTCCATTTCACACTTTCAACGTATATTTTTAGACAGGATTCAATCAGTTACTATCTTTTTAATTTACTCTGAGCTTCATTTGGTTAATGACTCACAATCGAGTGCGTTCGATCGCGAAACGAGGCATCGATCACAATGCTTTATGGTTGTGCATAACCAGAAAAGTTCGGAAATTAAACGTGAATCTCGGGATTCTAAGGTGTACAGCAGCACCGATCGAAAACGCCTATCGCCGTACATAGTTTTACAAGCTCTTCTCGTTCGGTCTGGCCGTTTCCATTTCGCAGCCCCTAAAAGCGAGGGAACAGTTGGCGGCTTCGATTTAGTTTCTTTATTTTTTTCTTTTTTTCTTTTTTCCAAGCCGTAGATTATCTTCTAAGCGTAAAGCCTAATGCTCGAATGTCTCTTTTAAAGTCCTATTACAGTCGATCAAAGAAGCAAAAATCTATAATTCAATGTTCATTTTTTGTATTCTCGTCTTTTCTTTTCAAGAAATTTTTTTAAAAGAAATTCTTGAAGATCGTGATCGAGATTTCAAGGTCATTTCCGATTATCGTTCTTTTAGCACCCATCTTAGGTAGAAAATTTAAATATTTACTACAGTAGTTTACGCACATCGTTTGCAAATTATCTTTGGTATTAAAATCCATTTTTTTAATTGGTTTTAGTTTCTAATCGTACTTGACCTCGATATTTGACTAGATTAGGACTTTAAAGAGCTTCGGATAGAATCTCAGCCTCCGCTAAGCACGCAGTAATTGCATATTGTCACGAATCTTCGCCTTATCTACGACATCAACGTACGAATCAACTCTCTGCTTCAACATGTTCACATGGCCGTAACAAGAGCAACGTCTGATCGTCCAAACCGTACTCAACAATCGATAAGTATCTCTCTTTTTCAAAAACAACAAATGGCAACGAGGATGTTTGGACGACACGTTGCGCGACGCTTGGCTACTTACTATAAACGATTGTCAGGGACGGACAGTGAGGTCGTTCAACGCAAATCGTCGAAAAGAATCGTCACGTGACACGGTCGATAGACCAAACGATTGACTTAAGATTTCATGTCACGCTCAGGTCCACTCGTGTCCCGTGTACGCAATTTTTAAATCGAAAAAGCTTGGAACAGAGACACGGACCGAATATCATGGAAATGTACGTGTATCGTAGAAATTATTGTGGAAACTTCAGGAATTATTTTTCGAGAAGATAAGATATGGACTCTTTAATGACCGTAACGAGTATCTCATGTTTTATAGATAAAAAAAAAACGAGGTGGGTGAAGGCTTATGAAGTATTTAAATCAATCATAAAAGTGGTCTACAAAGCAGTCAAATCCTTGCAGAATGTTCGTGGAAGATTTTAGAAAGAGCTGATTACATGATACGGTTCCTTGAAGCGAAATTATTTATAGAAGAGTATCAAGACGTTCAGAGAAGTTACGTCAGTAGCATGTTGTGCATGCTGTGCAGGAAATTCATATACGCAGACCTATCAAAATGGTTTTACCAACGCAAATGAATCGTGATATGCTTGTAATATAATACTTAATGATATAAGAAATAGAAAAAAATTCAAGTACGTGTCTCTTATTCAATAACATCGAAATAAAAAGCTTGGATAATGTGAAATGAGTTTTTGAAAACACCATTTTCGTCGCAGAACAACGAGCAAGTAAACTGATTTTTTATTGGGATGAAAGGATACTCTCATTTCACGTTTGTTTCAATGAAACTCTATTCTAACGCTATTCTAACGTCAATGAACATCATCAACACAATAAAAAGTAATAAAAAGACATCTCAACGATCAAGCATCCTTGAACTATATTTGGAGTTAATAATAATAAAATTATAACGTATACACACATCTCTGACTCGGAGGTACGGTCAATTATAACCCATTATTCTTAGTTCGTTCATTCACTACGAGCCAATAATTCTTGTTCTTTTTTTGAGGGGGTTGCTGAATGATTCTGATTCAACTAAACCCTTAGGAGAGTGAAACGGCGCGAGAAAAATGGGCTAATCGACGTGGTCTACGAACGCGATATCGTCAACATTTTGTTTCGCCACTTCGAGCTCCTAAAAATGCTTAACAACGAGTATAACGATCCGGTTTCACGAAATATATACATATGTGTATGAAGTACATCCGATTTATATATATATATACATGCTATTAATTTTATAACTGTTAAAAAATGTGAACAAATTTTTTAGATGAAAGTTATTCGATTTAACGTAGAACACTGAATAATATTTGAAACATTCAGAAGATGATTCAAGTTTCAAATTAAATTTCTCCCATCAAATCAACTTTCATATGAAAAATTTGTTTATAGATTTTAATAATTAGATGTAAAATAGTGTGTTTATATTTGAACTGAACACGCTATACATATGTATATAGATCGCGAGAAAGCTTTTAGAGTTTATTGCTTCATCTAATCTAGAATTGAACCGCGAGTACGACCTCGGCGCTCAGCCATTGAATTTTTCTGGCATTCTCATTCACGTCGAATATGAATCGACTAGGCGTCATTGGGGTTCGTTTCATTTCATTAGAAGATTACAATATGGAAATGAACGATCTTAAGACGACACTAAATTGACCCATCGTGGACAAACCCGAAGTACGTACTGAACGAGCACTTAACGTTAATCAGTCCTACACGTTGGATTAAACGATCCACGCTAAAGAACCGAAGCCGTAGCGCCACGGGAAGAACCTGCCGTTCTTTACATCCTGTCAGCCGAGAAGTTGCAATGTTATATACCATTCTCTTCATGATTTTCTTTTTCTACATATATCGAAAATACCGCGTGCCAGCGACCCGCGACTCATTCACCAACGACGTGACATAATAAAATACGATGTACAATAATCGAATAGACACTTTTTGCTGTACAACGACGGATAAGAAAATAACAAAAAAGCGATCGACAGTTTTCATATTAAGCCGTCATTTAACTCTATGGTTCGTCGTCGACGCCCTTTTCCTCATATATCCACCAACAATGCTCCTTTTCTGATTCTAAAACCGTACAATAGCTACCTATTTATAAGAACAACAAGATCCCACGTTCCATCGTAACAACGACGACGAGAATACTGATTATTGGTGTTTTGGCAGCCGATATCCGCGCAGCACGCGAATAGCAATTTCCTGATTCTCCCTCGATCTTCGATTTCATTGATTTCATGGTGTTTCTCGAGTGTTAATTTTTTCGATATAGTCCAGCATCGGTCAATGTACGGCCAAACGTTCTTCATAGGAAACCTAAAGAGCCGGAAGAAATCTCTTTTCCTCCAGCAAAGAGCATGCGACTCGTAGCGAGAAACAGACAGATGGGCAGTGGTTTCTTGATTCTTCAGCGATCAATCGGGAAATAACTGTCGTGCGAAGCACCGACCATTCTTCATCTTCCAAATTCTTCGACGTTTCCCGTCCATCACCAGGCACTTTTGCCGCTTTTGAGGAACCGACTGTCTCTGATCGATCAGCAACTCGCCTCCTTTGGCAGATTTCCTTAGAACGTGATCGTGCCGAACTGGTGGAAGCGATATACGGTGGTCGGTACACGAGGGAACACGCGCGTGTCATTACGGACACCATACTATCGAGCGGAACGGTCGATCCGACAGCTTCGTTCTGTCCAGTGCTTCGCTGGCTGGGAGGCCGGGTCGGAGAGTTACGTGGACGTCGAAGGTGACGACGAGATTGGATCCGGCTGGTAGTACCTCATGCCGTTTATCTGCAATATTTCATAATTCTTAGTGTAATTGGGAATTATCTTCTTAATATGTATTTTTTCATAGAAAAAAATTGCGGTCCATGGTGATCTTTAACTGTAACGTCTCTTCTTTTAACACTGTGAGTATCAAAAATAATTCAAAGAATTTTGTTAATATTTTCGTTATTCTAACACATCTTCTTTCACATCTATATCTTTCAATCTTGTAAAGTTTGAAGAAATTGATACATTTTTAGCACTGTGATAAACTATTTTTTTTCTTAATTATGACATCTTTTTATATCTATGATATATGTATTGAACTTCTAGAAATATCTGCTATTTTAATACATTTTTCTATTATTTTACTACTTTATACAATACGCCGGTTATTTTTACTTTATTCAGAATCTAGTTTTTAGAACTTTGCGTATCTCCTTGTTAATACCATAAAAGGAACTGTAAAGAGACCGTACCGTCATGTCGTATTCCGTGATATATGCAGGAATCTCCAATTGCTCGGGAGACATCACGTCATAAAGATACTCTACTCCAGGTAAATTGTGAACCTTCTGTTTGATGGCTGGAGCCATGAACGTCGTGAACCACCACGTCACCATCTGCAATAGATAACAATGGAATTACTGCATTTACATTCGCAAGTTCGATATTATCACATTTTCACACTTGTTTAAATCAACGAGATATTTCAGTTCAACAATTAAACCGTATTAGAACGATCTATACACTATCATTATTCTTAAATTGACAAGGAGAAAGAAAAGCGAAGAGGCCCAATTATTTTTCTCCGCTTCATCGACATCGTTGTTTGCCTTATTTGGCGGTTCCTTTGAGAACATTTTGTCTCGCTAACAACGCAAGATCCAGTTCACAAGATACTGACTGGTCTCGCGGAGGGTCAAGGATGTGTTTGCATGAATTTGCAAATCGCAAGCGCGAAAACGCGTTTGGTAAATGGCTACCGGAAAAGCAGGAAGTTCGATACGATCGTGTGATTAACATGGAACACAAATGTGGGAAATACAATAACAGAAGACGTTATTACGCCTTAAAACTTGGACTTTATCGACACTCCTTATCGATTCTTATTCAAATTTATTGTGCTGAATTATGATAGTGTTTCTGAATGTGTAAAAATTTTCCACTAAAATTGGATATATCGATACTTATCAGTAGGAAAAATTGATACATTTTTGAGTAGTTCATTGGTTTCGTGTTTACCTTAGTCCAGAAAGTCGGGTGGATAATGTAGAAGTGTTTCAGGTTCTTCTTATACCTGCAATAAAAACATATTAATATTTAATGTATATTGATATATATTTAACGTGTATAATTCATTTGTATGCATTTGATTAAACATGTTGACAGATATATAACACGTTTAATGAATTTTTCATTTGGAATAGAAAATTTTTTTTTATAAGAACTAGCTTTGCCGATAGAAATCCTTGTCAACATTGCATCACTTCTGTTTATCTAATACGTCAATTTACTTTTCATGATCATAACGTTGAATTATGCATAAAATTACGTATCACTTAAATTAGTGCTATATATGACTAATTGCTACGAACAGTATATAACACGATGAAATGATAAATAAGTGTCCCTAGAGTAGATACAATTTAAAATTTAATTTTTAAAGTAAAATTTTAATTCAGAAAATGGAATGGGCTGTTGTATTCTATAGGTACTAGCATTAGATTATACATATTTACGTATTCAAAGGTTTTATAAAAATTGATTGCATGGATTAATCTTGATAAAATAACTTTAGTATTATATATTTAATGGTTTTAAATATACAATATATAAAATTAAAATCATCTTTAAAAATAAACGTTAATTAATCCACGTCTTCTTAAATTTGATTTTAAAGCTTTGATCTTAGCTTAGTTCATCGAAAGCCACGATATTTATTCTCTAAAAATGACGATCATTTAATACTGATTTGAGAAGAAGCAAGCTCATTTGCAACGAAAATATAATTATGAAAAGGATAGAGTTACAAAAAAACAGACTCACTTGTAAGGAAGCACGTTGTACACTTCGCGCAACCAATGTAGACTGGGATAGTTGTTGCTAGTTGTTAACGTGTGGAAATAAGCGATAACATAGTCGCCTTTAACAATTGGATCCAACAATTGTATCAGGTATAGAAGTGCCTGAAACAAAATTGAAGAAATTCTTCGTTAGTAAATTTTTAACAAAATGTTGAACTGCCGAATTATTTACACGTTAGATTAACCATATAAATTATCTTTTAATTTCCACGAACTTTTCTCTGAATAGAGTCATGTGTATTACACACTAGCAAAAGCTTAATGAAATTTATGACACAATGTAGCTTAAGTAAAGCGAGTTGCGCAATTGGATCCAGTCATATCTCTTTCTCGTATGTATATAGAAAAATTGTAACTTAAGAATACAAGTGACAAATGTGGTAGTGTAAACCCGTATTATGGTAATACAAGGCATTATAATTTTTGCAACAGAAACAGTTGATCACCCTTATTCATAATTCTCTGCTTGAAAAAGATTCTAAATTCAGGTCCCAAAAAAATAATAATACAATAAAAATTACTTGTTTTTTCCTCACATCTTTTTACGCCTCTATATTTTTAACAGGTTTTTAAATAAAACTACCCCTCGGAAGAAATAATTAATTCACGTTATCTGTTCCCTAAAATTCTCATTAATTTTCAATCCTCGACTTTAATTTAATAAACCTAAACACTCCTATGCGTATGTTACGATTCTCCAAAATGATATACATCATCTAACGATATAAATCACCTAACGATATAAATCATCTAGTTCATAAAAAATTCTTCAAGATCAAGACATAAGTTACATTCGATGATAACACATAAGCTACATTTCATCGTTTAATCCACAATCTGTTCCTGAAGAAATATTCCCAAAAGATGTTAGTTTGTATATTGCACAACATCTTTCGTTTTATATTATTTTATTAAATTATACATGATCCATTTTGTTTTATTAAGAACAAATGTCGCGCATCTATTGTTTCCTTATAAAACGAAAGAAACTTTTACGACAACCTAATATATTCTTTTTCGCAGAAAATCTTTATAAATGTCCAAATCAACCACTGTATAGAGTTCTGTGCGAAAGTTCGACCAGTGCTTTGCTCTTTTCGGTGGCAAGGCCTCTGACCTGATTTCCACGACCCCCGTGACTGGGGCGAGGACCCCCGTGGCGATGCGATCGATTAAAACGTGATAACGAGTGCGCCTCGCCGGGATCAAAGACTCCCGTTTGCGAGCATCTTGTGTACCTCGTGACGTTTGACCGATTTCATGGCGCAGTTCAACGAGAGTAATTTCGATTTTCCGAACCAGACGGAAGGACATGTGTTCCATTAGTGGAAAGGCGAATAAATTTACCGAGGGCTGCTGCTTCGACGAATCGGGTTGCTATTGTAAATAGATCAGATGGTGTTCGTTTGGCGAAATGATAAAACGGAAATGTCTTTGATGTCAGAGAATTTTTGGAGAATAAATATCGATGAGGGACGATGAAATGGTGGTAATTCTGATTTTATTTACAGAACTTTTGGAAAGTTAAATGACAATGTGCGTGATTAATATTAGTAACATTTAAAACGAATCCGAGAATGTACGTACAAATTGCAGCATAAGATATTTATAGCAAGTGTAGGTTTCGCAAAAATCAATTATCGATTGTATCAGTAATCTACGATATTTAGTGAGATCATCCTTATCATTAATTTCTGTTAAATCGCTATTCACGTTGTATATCAATCTTTTATGAAGTATATATTTGCAATAAATGTCTTATAACTTTTATTATACATTATCGGATTGCTTTCAAGTCTTACCAATATACTCTGACAGCTTCGATTTTATGACATTGATTAAAAAAAAAAAAAAGACACTAAATTATCTTGCTATGAATGTCCCATAATAGATCAATAAAGTAATTATGTTATAAAGCATAATTGAAAGTTAGGTTTACCTAAGCAGAAACTTCTACATATACGTATAAATTCTATGCAACGCACAGAAATGCAAAACCGCATTAAACACACTTAATTACATTTTTGTGTTTTTGCAAAAATGATTATTTTAATAGGCGTTATCTAAATTGTAAATTTATTTCACAAAACGAGCACAGATATCTACGTGCGTAGGTTCTAGCTGCAGTTAGATCAATTTATGACCCTACTTAACGCTTTACTCTATGACGTCATTCATATCGTTTCCACCAAGTACTACACACGTATACGAAAAGTTTACGGCTGAGAAAGGGAGGAAGAGAAAGTCGGTCGTTTCCTCCCGTCAGATATCGTTCCAACTGGAATGCGTGGTAGCGTCGGTTTCGAAGATTCGCCAACCCTCTGATATGTTTCTTCCCTTTCGTTCCTCGACGTCGTCGTCGGTGACGTCAAAAGGTCTGCACGGGTCAAACGTGTATTTTAATCCGATATCACGGCCGACATCGTACACATGTGGGTCGAACGATATTGTGATATTAAATTCTGCGTTCTGGTAAATTGGGGCGGTTTAAGGAAGAGATAGAGAATGTAATGTAGATTCCTTTTGTAGATAGGTTGTTTCATTGATTTACTTTTATTTTGATTGGTCGAAGGTGTAATGACTGTATGTATTTTTAAGGTCATTCATATTCTTCGTTTCACGATATATTTTGTACTCTTTTTTCTCAATCGATGAGAATCGAGAAAGGGATGGAAGATAGGTTTAAAATGTGAAATGAAGCAACGATTCGATGTTCGGTAAGGAAGGTACATACATGATCATCGGTATCGGTGTTTTAATATCTATTTACCTGCTGTTGAAATATAAATTGAAAACATCAGTGATTCATATCGCACATATTTCTTAAGACTCAATTTGCGTCAAGAGTTTGATCCTAAACAAATTGAAACGTCACGAGGCGTCGTATTTTATACGCAATCTTTTCACAAATAAAAAAAAGGTAAATTGTATACCTTTTTACGTTCGTCGGAATGGATTTGTAGATTCGCTTTGATTAAACAATTTTTGTTGATTTCCACAAATATTTTCCCTGCCCCTTCCGCTCCGCGGAAACATCCGTTAAGAGACGAAAAGTTCGTAACGAAAGAATCTTTTCAAGTATCACGTATGAGAAACAGGATTGCACGGATGAAAGAAATTATTGCGCTTCGTGGATTCTAAATTTTAACCAAAATTAATCTATTCAACGTTTAAATTTATCTTCATCGCTTTTTCTACGTGCACGAGAGATTACGAGCTAAACAAGGAAATCGGAAACGAGATATTAACGAGTTGAGGCTCGATCGATATTCTTAGAGTTTGGTTCAATCATCTTTGTAAATACCGAGCTTGATATAATTAAATAATTGAATAATCGCGAACCATCGACTTCAGTTAAGATTAAAGCGTCGTATTATATTTGACTTTATGTGTAATAACATGATTTATAATTTACGTTACAATGTGCGAGGAGTGTAATAGTTCGTCACTAGAGAAAGAATATGTTAGAATAAAAGAAGGTAGGAAATTTTGTTCTAGATAATCGAACGTAGAAGTTCGCAAGGAGTTTTGAACGATATAAATGTATTCGATCGAGGTCGAGTTTACTTGCACTGCATTGTCAGTATGAGATCTATTGGGTTGGCAATTAAATGATTGCGGATTTTGTCAATACCACCTAATGATAAAATCCGCAATCACTTACACAACCCAATATTTAACTCGAGTTCTCTGCCAAATATGTGGGAATTGCGCGTATGTTCGTGGACGAGGCTGGCATCGTTGGAAGAATGGACGTTCGTTAATCGAAATTGAAGGTACAGGCGGAAAGAGTAAAGCGTGGCCTTTGTATATTCTTGGAATATTCGAAGTGCTCTTGCACGATGACTCATCGTGATTTTGCTTTGAAAAAATGCGAATATCGCCAACCTCGTGATTCGACATATCACGTATTATGACGCAATGACCGTGTTCGGTCTCGGAAGTGTACCTGCTCCTGTCGCGTCGAATTGGAAAATCGAGAAATCATTGAATCATCCGGCTTTGATATCAAATTGCTTATTTCATCGACCAAACGTGTACGAAAGTTTGGAGGTGTAAAAGTTAGAAAACTTGGATAGAGAAGTTGGAAAATTTGAAATTTTTGGAAAATTCGATAATTGAAAAATTGGAATATTTGACAGGGAAATTTGAAAAAAACACGATAAGCCTGAAATTCGGAGATTCAAAAATTTGGAGATCCACGAATCGGAATATGCAAAAATTCAAATAAATTCGAACATTCAAAGTTCGAAAATTTGAAAATTTGAAAATTCAAAAACTGGAAAGTTCAAATTTGAAATTTAAAAAATTCAGGAACATTCCATTTTAAAGTCAGTTTCCTTTTTATATCGAAGGATAACTAAAGTAAGATCCTTTCTAAGATATAAGATGAATAAAACAAAAGTACTCAAAAATTCCCTCAACATGAATCTTCGATAACGCCAATAAAAGAACAAAACAAAATGAAATATCCAACACCTACTCAACTACGAAAGGTTCAATAACTCCTGTATCAAAGATGGAATATTAATAAATATAGGCTACGATATTCTATGTAATGAAAGAAGAAGGTACTCTGAAATATCGATGATTTAACGATGGCATAAAATTAAGCCCTGCGACGAGCTTTAAGAGAGCTATCTGTATCACGACCCTGAAATTTTATTATCTCGGCAATACGTTTAATTAGCGTACAACGGTTGAACGTTTCAACTCTCTCCTTCTCTGTGCTTCTCGACTATGACAACGTTCGAAAAAGTCTAAGTAGAACGGGAAACAATTTTTGGAGAACCTCTTTTTCGACGTATTTATCATACACAGCGTGTGTGTATATATAACCATAGACTAAGATTATTTTTGGCAGCAGCCTTCTACGACGCTGTCGTAATTTTTATCCTGTTTCGCTTCAAGGCGGCCGAAAGTAAAATTAGTTGCACGTCGAGGAAATAAATAATAAGTATCGAGCCGTTTAGTATTCCTTGTGTTTCGCATCCCCAAAGAGTCCTTTGTCTACACGGAAGCGTGTATCGTGGAAATTGAAAATTTGCATATAATTTTGGGTATCGCTTAGCGTTCCAATAAAATTAAAACGATCGTGCTTGAAATTGTGTTATTTGATTAGTGGAAATTTTCCTTAGATTTTCAACGTTTGTTTGACAGTTTAATCTCAGATGTAATCGGATTAACGAAGATTTTTGTTTAAGATAGATGAAGTTGAATAGATTAATAAATTTCTGTAAGAACGATCGTTGTACTCGAATTTCAATGTACCAACTACAATAAACAATGAAGGTCGATTGTTGACGTCAGCTACAATTCTATGATGTCTGAGACGTATAATGTACTTTAAAAAAACTGAAGGTGATCTTGATTTTTTATTGAAAACACTGTTTTCTTATATGCTACATAGCCTACAACTTGACGGGCACGAATCGATCGGGTCTTCTAAACATAACAACGTTTTTAGGTTTGCAGAGGCATAAACAAACGTACATACGTATGTTAAGGCTGAACACAATGGTCTCTTTGCAGCATAGTGGGTTAATATAATTTAGTAAACTACGTATTCAAATTGCAGCTGTGATTGTATCAAAGGATGAATTAGAAACGGCACAATTGTAAATTATTCACTTCGTTAATAATAACAATATTCACGCACCAATAATGTTTGATTATACCATGTATAATGGTCAGATGATGATGAGTACGATTTAAATTTAGCGACTGATTTTTGCGAAAATTGTTGATACAGTATGTCTCATATAAATACCTACATAATTCTTTGTGAATTCTCCTCTTAACGATTTCTAAGACAAACGTGAAAATGCTCAGAAGAATAGCAATATACGATTAACATTTCTATTACTATAATTTGAATAAAATTATGCTCAATAAATATATCTAACACTAATAAACAATTTTTAAATAAATTTATTAAAAACGTTGAAACATCTAACCTGATCTCTAACGTAATTTCATTTGATGAAAATTTAATTGCTTATTAATGATGTAATTTTTTACTCATCCTTCTCAACCCCTTCTATATATAATGGTTTCTCGTAAATTCAACCAATTATATTATAAAATGTTTCATTCCTATTCTTTTTCCATAATGTAAAATTCTATTTCCAGGCAGTATAATATAGATCTAATATATAAATATAGAGCAGCTTTCAAATTCTAAATTTGAGTAATCATCACAAAGCAAATTAAATGAAATTTGATATAAATTCTATCCGTATGCTTTCCGTTATATCTAAAACCCACTGAAACTCAGCTATTTCAATTTCCAAAGTGACAAGATCAAGCAATATATTCTTCTCTTAACGTGTTTCGAAAGAAAGTAAAGAAACAGATCAGTTCTAGAAAAAGAAGGCGAACGACTGGCTGGGAAATCAAATTTTCCGCAGAAAATATCGTGGATAGGTTGTCGATACCTTAAACGTCAGGACCGTAAGGATATTGAATAGACCGGGTGATCGTAACGACGTGGAAGCCAGGCGAGAGCATATCCTTTCGTCGTAGTTTTTCACGAGCCGATAAATGTGTGACCTGAAATTGCTCCCGCGAGGTCAGGGGGAGAATGATCGAGTGCGTCCTTGAATCTCGGACAGCGACCTACATCGAAGCAGGAGGAACCGGAGCCGCGACTTCTTTTGCCTTGTCCTTTCGACAGCATTCTATATATTTTTTTTTTTTTTATTGCCTGGTCTGTCACCCTGGAGATGGAACGTTACTGCGTTCTCAATCCTCGCGCAATTTCCTTCACGACCACGTACGTTCATTCCATGTCAGTTGGCGTTCCATTGCGTATAATTTCGACGATTCACCGTCGCTTACAGAGTTTCATGAATCTTGGAAAATCGGGAAGAATGAATTATCGTTGATACGAATTTTATATTAATGGATGAGTCAGAGAGAGAGAGAGAGAGGTGGAAGAAAAATTAATGAAAAGAAGGATAAGAAAAGGAACGAAAAGTAGACGGACAGGGAAGAAAAGAATGAAGGAATATAACGAGAAAAAGAAAGACGGGATAAATTGAAGGAACGTTAGACGAGCAATATCGAACACTGAGCCCTGAAACAGGACAAACTTCTATCACCTATTCAATCCTCTCAATTGTACGATCATAGTTATTCACCCGTATATCGATCGATATAATTCAAGTGTAAATGAATTTGACATTAAGCTACAACTGCAAGCAGATTACTTGATCGACCGTTGCCACCTAACAACAAATACCTGATTCCTAGTACACTCGGCAAAATCCACTAGAAACACAACTGCAAACCTCTTCTTACCATTTCAATTCACTAAAACCATCTCCAATTTTGATTACCTCGATATATTACGAATAGAAAGGAATAAACGAACAGAGAAAAGAAACGACATTACAAGAAAACAGAGATTTTTGTTAACGCAAAAAAAAGGTGGGCAGGGGCTCGTTAGCATGTCAATTCGTTCGGTCCATCGATTACGATCGACGTCAGTCGTGAGCCATGGGAAAAATGGGTTGATCGGCGCGTGATCGGGGCGAGGTCGTGCAGATGTTTCCGTTTCGATCGGCCGCCGGTTATTTCCGGCGTTGTCGACTTTTCCTCAAAGGAAATAACGCTACGCACCACGTAGAAGAGGGTCACGTGTAGGGACCAGAACAAAGTTTTTCCCAGGGCGGATCCGCCGGCACGACGTTGCAGAGGAGCTGGTGCGCCCTCGGCTTGGGAGTTGTTCCGTGGTCGGTCTATTTCTGGACGTGTAAATATCGATTCGCCTGGCGGTACTGCGCTCGTCGCCACTCCACTGGGATGAGGACAGAGCCGAGAGGACGAGAGCAACGAGCAAAGATGATATTGATACACGCAGGAGTAATGAGATCCTCGCGAGTGCGACTGACGTGATGCTCCGAGGACGTATTGTGTGTCGAATCAATGGAAAGTTGTACTCGACAGAGGCAGAACGCGTCTTTCGTATTTCCTTGGTTGGGATAGCTTGGAAGAGATAGCGAGGTGAAATGCGAAAATGATAGCAAATTATGGTAGTTTAAGGTAATCTGGAAGAGTAGACTAATGTCGAGATTGACTGTCGTGTTTTTCTTGGAAGTTTCTCTGTCGATAAAAACTTTGTTTTTCCCTAGATTTGATATTATAGAAAATTTGTCTAAGTATGCGGAAACAGTTGCGTGGAATAATGGTAAGAGAAATGCGGAAGAGATTTGTTTAGATCGTTTTATATGAAAGACATAAAGCTTTTTTTCTTGAGCTGAATTGGAATAGGTTTTTAAATTTCACGAAAAGTATAGGTACGAATCGCTTAGATTCATTCCACAAATTAAAATGCACAGAGCTATTAAAAATTATTGATTTAAAAACTAATTATTTTTATTAATTCCCTTTCAAATTTACAATTCTTTATACCATCTTCTTATGATAAATAAATTTATGAAAACGCGGATTCGTCACCTGAGACGTATTAATAATGTACCTTGACGAGGTAAAATCGATATTTTTGTACATAGCGGAATTAATCAGTTTGACTTTTAAAAGGCTCATATGTATATCGAAAAAATCTGTAATTTGGTTATTCATATAATTAATTATACAACAATTGAATGTAACGTTCGTGAATAATTTATGCGACAATGTATGGACACCATTTCTACCACGAAACATCTATGCACGTATTGGAAGATTTCACGAACGGAAGCTGAACTTTCGCATATCACGTTCAACTTTGAATCTCGCCAGTCTGGCTATTGAGAGGCAGCGTCAGTGATGCAAGATGATTCACTTAAAGGGCTGTCCATTCAACATGCTAACCTATGGTCAAAGCTATCAAACGACGATCGTATCAGTGACACGTCGCGTCGCGAAGGATTTGGTAGAATAAGCGTCGTTCTGAATAAACATTCGATCTGGCCAATGAATAATTCTAAATCGTTTCCGGTCCTTGCTATTGTCGCGTCTCTCTGCTGAATAAACAATTTGCTAATTCCTTTTACCAACGTTCGCTTTACGTTTTATTATATATTGTTCACTATTTTTCGAAGAGAGCCTTTTAAAACTAAATTCAAAGAATCGAACGTCCTTTTCGAACGATTTCCAACTCTGTTTGAATATTTATAAACATCCTCTCGTTAATTCTCGATGCCGATATTCAATGAAATACCGTCACCGTATCTCGTATACGCCGACACTTTCATTTATTGTGAATTTCAACATATATTCATTGGTAGATCTAATTTGTGGTAGAAGAAATCATTTAAATCCCTAGAAAAGAAGATTCTTATAAAAAATTACGAATGTTACGCTTCGCGTAAATACATAAATCGCCGTGTTATCATTGTCATCACATTGTCTGTGTGAATCTCCTTTTGATTACTGTATTTATATATGTACGTTAGAATCAAAAAAATTGAAAAATCTGTCTGTGTGTAATCTGAAAACAGTGAAAAAAAAAAGTTTCTACAAACCTAATTAGGAAAATATAACCAGACTTCTATTTCACCTACTAAATGTTATACTCTAGGTATATTTGTATAGTATCTCTGTAATATATATTGTATTACGTATATTTGTATAATGTGAAATTTTAAGCGTCCTATAAATACATAAACATCGCAAATCCATTAATGATATTCCATTCTAGCATATTGTGGATCCTACGTCCCACTACTAGAAAGTATAATAATCTACAAAATCGAAAAGATTCTGTCGGTAGTGGTTTTTATTACGAATGCCCCTCAATTTTCTTTTAACGTCGAAATATGTTAAACGAATCGATCTGCTTGTAAAGAACCGCAAAACACGCTAGGCCCATAATAAAAGAGGCGAGGTTAGCCCCCTACAGCGCAGTGTATTGATTTCAAGCTCTCACCAAGCTTTCCTCTCGCGACTATGTTTCATTACGCGTTCTTTTCTACGTTTTTGAATCACGAGACGATCACTGCCTGTTCACGTGTTCACGGTACGTTCGTGAATGGTTAAGAATAGGGCCGGATCAAAGGTGAAAATTTTAAACGCCGATTGCACGTAAACTAGGGTTGATTGTTCTTCGGAGAAATCTACTCGATTTATTCAGCAGTGTTTGCGCGTTACGATCAACGATTGTAGTGCTTTTAATAACTATAGCATACCTTTGTTTACGATTCCTTGAGAGATTTAATGCGTTGGAAAATACACAAAGCGTATTTTTATACAGAGATGGTCGTAATTTGTGAAATTTCGAAGAAACTACGTTTTTTCAGTTCACCGAAGGATAAAAAATATATTTTTGGAGTGTTTGATTGTAGAAATATGATAATAAATTAGCAACCTCCTAAGGTTCGAACAATATTCATTGTTCGTACTGAAAAAAATAAAATAACAAGTTCGATATAAGACACTGCAGAGTGTTTGTACTATATCGATGTACTGCAACGAAAAACACATTGTCTCGTACGAGTAGAATGCTGCAACATTCGCACGAGTATGTTTGGAGCATGAACGTAATCTTTTAGGGTGTTTGCGAGTAAACACTATCTGCGATTTCCTGCATTTTGTATCTTTACGACGGAATGGTGCTAATCTCACGAGCAGACATGCTAATTCAAAATATCATACAATTATATGCACGGTAAAGCTAGAATTCGTTATCTCTCGAGTAAGTGCTTTACATTGCGTATTCGGTAAGCACTGAAAAATAACAGAGTCGCAAGAGAATGAAGAAAAAAGTAGTCGGATAACTTTTCGAACACATAGCATCGAAAATTATTGTTATACGACCTAAAGTGGCTCGTGAAAGTATTTCAACACTTATAGAGAAATTTTATGAGTATGATCCTCTTACGTTATCTAAGTTTGATTTAGAATTAGATAGAATGAATTTATCCACTTTTGTATGGTAAATATAGGATAAATTAATGTTATTAGAATAAATTAAATGATATACATCTATGTTAAAAAAAAAAGATATGACTTGTTCTCCTTTGTCCTCAATGCTTTAATTACACGTTCTCTCGAACAGAGTATCCATTATTCATTCAATAATTATACGCATTCGTACTAACTATACTCTATACTAATTTTTTGCTAAAGACATGACCGCGATAAACAACTCATAACCTACATTTACAGATTTCCAGATTGATTCCAAAGTTCAGTAATATATTTATGATAGTGATATTTTGTCATAGTTGGAACGAAATTTCAAAAAGTCTCGTATAACGCACGTGGTATTTTAATAAAAATTTCCTATGCTAAGTTCGAATATTTTCGCGTGTCACTATGGATTAGACCTAGCGGTCGAAGTTCGTTTTCGATCTTACCTTGTCTAGGTTGACTTTAGTGGCGGGGAACCATTTGCCGACGAACACGACGACCGGTCGACCCTGACGATCGACACCACTTTGATAGAGGCAGCCAATTCCTGAAACTTCCGACAGATCCTCCGTTTTCGCTCTCCTGAGGAGCCTCTCGTATCTGAAAGAATGGAACAAGAGCCACTTCGATCATTGTTCTCAGAATATTTAGTCACTACATCTACTAGTCTCATGGGCTATAGACTGGCAGTTGATAAAGTATTATTTAAAATATTGGCAGAAGCCAATTCAGGAAACTAATTTGTTATTCAACGGGTCTGGCATTAATCACGTATCAGAGTTGATTGTTTTCACATTTTCGGCCTTTTTAATATTTTAGGAAATTTTTAGATTTTTGAACCTTTAATCAATGTTACTCATATATATATGACACCATAATTATAATTACTTTTTATACATAGTATATAGCAAGACTATGGAATTGAAAATAAAAATGATATTTTCTATAAAAGCACCGATTTATCGAAGGAAGAATATCAGACACTGAGAAGTATAACTAAACAGCATATTACAACAATAGAACTACATTCGGAAATATAATCTTCAATTAAAATTTCCCTCGAATGAATTTTCATTCATTGTATCAATTATGACTTACGTTTCTCTTCTTTTCTACGATTAATAAGACCTTCTCGTATATTTGTGCATACGTTATAAATGGGGTTTTCAATTGTATTTTAAATGAGATGGAGATCGCCTGATCCCATTTGCACAGAGGACAGTCGGAACGATTGATATTTGAGCAAAGAAGTCTTGTTTACAAATTGCGTATAACGTAACTATATGGACCACGTCACTCTCGTAACCGAGTGAATCAATAAATCGTCTGACATTTTCTAACAAGCCCGACATCCGATGTTTATTCGATGCATCATACGTTATAATTATATTGCAAACAATTACGACTACAACATCGAGGCAGGTAACGTTTGTTCGTCTAGTCTGTCTCCAGAGGCAATAATCTTACTGTCAGCAATGAGTTTCAAACAAAGGATCCAATTGAACGTAATTTAGCAAGTGACGATACGCGAAGTAGCTCGTTTGAATTCGAAGGTTGGAATCTTGAAATTTCCATTTCTCTTCGAGAATCGAATATTCACGATAAGAATCGAATATTCATGTTGCAAGCGATGTAAGTTTCACCCTGCAATCGCCGGTCAGAATCTCAACGGTGCGGAATCGCGCTGAAAATTCTAGCCGGTGGCGTAACTTCATCGCTAATTTCATTCGTTACGGATTGTTCGTGAACAAGAAACATAAAACTGGTCGACTCGTGTCTGGAATATCGACGCCGTATCACGTAGCGTTAATCGCGGTGACGAGGAGAGCGTGCGGTTTTGCGAAAACATGCGACCCACTGGATAGCAATCTCGCAGCACGAACTCGTATAATCCTCTAAATATGTATCTCATAATTAAAATGTTATAATACTGACCCTGAGAATATGAACTATGCCTATGTTTATGATGGAAATTTTATTGTACCGATGTCGTAATTCGATGTTTACCACGTGAAATCGTCCATAATAGAGAACATAAAATGTGAATTTCGTAATACGATACTCGTAGCAACGAAGTTCAGAATATGTGGCTCATAATATGAAGCTCGCAATACGAGGCTCTTAACATAAATTTTTCTAAATGAAGATCGTGACACGGATGGACGTATAATTTGTGATACAAAGATTAGAGCAAGAATATTGCGATGCAAGCCTAATTACACGAATCTTATTATATAAAATTATAAAATTCGTCTTACAGAAACTCGTTGCATGAGAAGTTCGCTATACATCGTGCCTCATAAAACTATCCTATAAAATGTTCGATATTCATATTAGATACGAGGTAAAAGATTAAAAATATACAAAATAGGAGAGTTAAATTTATGAAAGATGTTACAATTTTATTTTACCATATCTTGAGTTCATATAACAAAACATTTTGTCACGCCCGTTTTAGAAATATCAAACAAGAATCAGATAGATTTCCATTTTACCAGTATAATATGTCCTTTCTGAGAAGCAACAAGATAGATTGTTTGCAATACGATTTCAAAATATATCAAGCACTTCTTCTCCTTACCACATCGATATATCGAAATTGGAATATTTGGAGTAATTTTGTAGCTACGAAACACAGCGTACAATCTTACCAATACAAACGTCACGATATGTGTATAATTACACAAAACGAAACGATATGGTCTTCCGGTTATAATCCTCCGATTACCTCAAACGTATCCAATAATCAATTGCACATTTTGTGTTACAGGTATCAGGGCAGTAGCCCTAATGCGTCCAGAAAATTCACGACGAATTTCATTTTTGTGAAACATTGTATTATACTTGCTCACTCCGACAATATTATCTAAGTGACTCATATTGTTGACGACAAATTACTAGTCTATAGAATTTATCTTATTTTAATGGCTCTAAGAAATGTAGTAACGTGCGTCAGCGACGACTAACGCGGTAGTCAATGTGTTAATCGACCCCTTGAATCGAGCAGCGCCATTTCGCCGACACGCGACAGTGCCGTTTTGTCGAGTAGCGTCGCGCGTGGACGCGTCCATGAATATTCCATTCGACTAAAATCAATGAGCACGTTTCACGTGCGCTCCGTGAATCGTTTCACCTAACGTCGTTAATCGAGTCAAACTACGGTTAAACGGGGTTCATCCAAAGAAGCAGAATTTCCCCTCTCGCTGACACTAAGTTACATCGCGTCGCTATCGACTTTTCTCGTCGCAATTTTTAACTTTTTTTTTCTCTCCCTACAAAGCTAGTTTCAAGGCCGCAACACAGACCACACACACACACACACATATGTACGACTGATACGAATTCGATGAAACCGCGAGCAGAACCTTATTTACAGTGATTCGCGAAACTATGCGAACACCTCATAGGAAACTTTTATGTACCTATACGTATGTATGTTGCGTGTTAGAGAAAATATTTTGAAATTTCGTTAACTTGTATGAAAATGACGACTGCCATGATTATATTGGTCATATTTGAGGCCAAGTTGAAAGCGTACGTAATAGTTACAAAATATTTATCGAAAACATATCTAAAGAATTAGTATACAACATGATTAGTCATCTTACAAAATATGTAGTACAACTGTACATTTTGCACTTATCCATTATGTTCTTAATAATCTTCAATACTTAATGAGTCCTCGATTCTTAAAGAGTTTATATCTTTAACTCTTATTATATGTTTAAGTGCAAAATGTACAGTTGTACTACATATTTTGTAACTTCTATATACTACGTATATGTTCAGATTTGTAATATAATTATGTCATTCGAGTCTCATTACATGATAAAATTTAGATATATTCGTTACAGGCTCTTAGAAATGTTCGAATATTTGCGTGAGCAACTGTATTTTCCGATGGAACACAAAGCATTCCGCATCAGCTGATTTTCACAATGACAATTCGTGTCTGACAATGGACTGTCGTATACTACTGGCGGAGTGCGACTGTTTCTTTAATTGTTACGTCTCCCATTGTCCTTCCAATGATGTCTGCTCACACAACGCGCTCAACTATTGTTCCCCTTGTTCCCCGAGAAAAGCAGAGAGTGAGGTGAGCGTTTTCGCGAGTTTAACGTGTGATCATGTTCGTATGCTTTCTTGAGTTAGCATCGTTGGCGCGATCAATGTTGTATAAGATTTAATTAGAAAAATTTTGATAAGAGATTAAATATAGATTTTTGCAGAATTCGATTAGATAAACCTATCTACTCGGTGTATTTTAATTTATCATGGAAGATTGCACGTATTTATGCAAATTTATATAAAAAATTGTGGCTGTCAGACGCTCGCGACGTTTTTAATGTGTTTTATTCAATTTTGCCTACCGGATGCAAAACGAGTTTGATTGGTTAATCTCAATATACTCTAGATTTATGCAAATTCATATTTTCATGAATATAATTAAAGAAATACAATGCAAATAGAAATTTGTTTTTTTAAATGTTACAACAAATGTTCCATAAATGCATGAACATTTATAATCTATCTATCAATCATTCATTATAAAAATTATAGATTCATAAATAAATAAAGGGAAACAAGTTACGATTCGATAAGAGAACGTCTCATTGAAAGAATCGAATTACGAAATGGTTCACGGTCCAATTAAACATTTTTCACGGTTATTGGGTCATCGTGGGCGATCATAATTGTACGTTGATCATTCAAGATTCCGGCTCTATTGTTATTCTCTCAACGGTCGATACGATTTTCCTCCCATGATCGTGGATTACGTCCATGAAAGGCTTACGATGCGTAAATATACTAACAATAAGCTCGCGTCATCCTAAGCTCCCCGTCTCCAAGTTGAAACCGTCGAAGAAACCCATGCGTACGCAAAAAATACAATAAAATAAAACCAAATCAAAGTATAGTACTTGTATCATTATTAAATAGTTGAAGTATAATATTTTTCTTCGAGTAGCAAAACCTGTAAAAGTTACGCTACTTATGGAGAAATCAGTTTGTTGGAGCATTACCAAAAGCAACGAAGGGCGCAAAACAAAACTGGGCGTTGGACCAAAAATAATGTTCCCGCGTATTGGAAAACGATTAAAGCTCGGCTCGGAAATCCTCGTTATATACGTGAAAGCTCCAGCGTTTTCCACCCCCTCTGTCACCCTTTTCGCAACCAGTCGCAACATCGGCAAATGTCCAACAGCGAAATTCTCCAAATTAAACGAAGCTGAGCGCACGAACGTCTCTCGCGACGTCAAAGATCAACGCGTCAGATGCGGTACATTTACGTAACACGGAAACACAGGACTCGACGGGGAGGGCGGGTTACGACGAATTACCAATGAAAATCGGTATATAACGAAAAAAGCAATCTTCCAATACGCACCGGTCCTCGTCTTCGATCACGTCCACCATGTCAATCATGACCATTCTGACAATGTGCACACTCTGTTATCGAAAATGTATCTGCCTCGTGTATCTCGAGCAGACACTCTTCCTCTGGAACTGCAAAATGGAATCTTCACAAGTTCTACCAGTAAAACTATAATTCTCTTCGCCACTGATGAAAGTTTATATTTCTACTTCGCTCTATATATCATTAAAAGAGTCTTGATAGTGTCATCGGTCCAGATGCTAACTTGCAGACGATTTTTACTCTATTTTGTCCCGACTTCAACCTACTCCCGACTCGTAAATTTATACTTGATTGCCGATACGAAGTCTCGAGAGTTGAATCGACGAAAGAAAGTTTTGTTTTTCACGAGGACGAAAGTTGGTAGAATTCGCGGATGTGTCGACAAGGTTGATACGAACGCACGTCTGAATTTGTCGATGAACACAACAAGCCTCCGCGACGAGTCGCAACGCACTGAGCTGCCTGAACGAGGAAGACGGGACTATGAGGCGAGAAACGACGTCGGGACGCCGCGTCTTCGTTGGCTTTGTGAGCGCGCGCCTTCGCTGGCTGCGTCACGGCGCCTGCTCAGCTTAGACTATTGCGTGTTCGATGAGTAAAAAGCCGGCAGAATAGGGGCGCGATTCACGGCTCTGTTATTACGCTCGATTCGCGAGGCGTTGACTAATTACTCGGATGTTATTATTATAACTATTAATTTCTTTTCAACCTTTATCGCTTCGATCGTCAACGGTGTTGACAAACGCAAGCGTTCTACTTCAACTAACATTGACAAGGGTTAAGAATGACGAGGGTAAACTTCAAATAAAATGTAATAAAGATAAGTAGACAATTTTTAAACAAATTTCAGAATTCATGTTCTTCCGTTAGTGGCATACGTTCGTGATAACTTAATTAATTATATTATACCTTTAAGCAATTTTCATTTTACGACAAAAATGATATTTTTAAGGATGTTTCTAAAGATTCTACGTTTATCGAAATCTTTCTCTACAAAATTCTGATTCGAAATTTAATGATAAAGTTGAAGGTGTCTGTCTAATAATATAGTGGAATAACATGATTTAGAGTAAAGAATTATTTGCTCTGAGTAACAAGGTGAAAAATAATTACGACATTTAAAAACAAAGTTTTCTACGAATATGAGTCGGACTTCTATAAATAATATTTTATGCTGTAATTTTAACTTCGTTTCTCAGAAATTCAGCCAAATTCTTGATAGATAAATTTCATACGATTTTCCACTTGGAGAACGATTTTTCCGTTACTGCGGATCAATTGAAAACACCTGCATTTAACATTACAGATACTATTAATTATACAGACAGCACATACGTTAATTCTAAGTGCAGAATTCCCTGAATCAATGACACTGTAATGCATGACACGCACGTGTCACTGGAATATGCGAAATTGGGAGCGTTCCCAAACAGAAAGCTGTCGCTTTTCATCTAGCCCTATTGATTGATTACGCGAATAACGTTTGGCTAACGTAGCAGGATCGATGCGTTATATTTTCCATTACCTAACGAGAATTTTTAGACGTGGGTTCACGTAGGAGTGCGTAGTGCACGCGTTTTGTACAAGAGTATTTATAGCTGCTTCTATTTTCCAATCCGATTCTTATGTCTGATTCTTGCGCGTTGACTAATTCCGACTATGTCAGCCAATGACCATAAAAGTACAGATCTAATACGGTTTTTAATTGCAATAAATTGTTTGGAAATTGTTTCAGTATGTTTCGAAATTCCAGGATTATCTTGCGTGACTTCGTTAACTACTAATATCGATAAATTGACAAATTCTATTGCAGAAACAATTTTTATAATTTCACTTTTTAACATCAAGTGAGATAAATATACTTATCCAAAATAAAATAGCTTGTAATTTGTAAGATAGACACACAGGATTTTACTTATTTTATCATCACTGTCCTTGTCGAAATATTAGCAGCGAAGGTCTCCGGCAAATGTTTGGTTTGCATAATACACATACAAATGCTACTCGTAAAGAACATTCTAATTCGAAATACAACTGTGATAATATTAATTCTGATAATGATACAGCACAAATTAAACGTAGAAAAATTACTATTATAAGCGTTAATATCAAGTCATTTAGAGATGTTACTTGAACCATTTGACAGAATTACGATGATACATTCTGCTTTCCCCCTGTAAATTCGTGCAATTGTCAGAAGTTTGGGATTCGAATTGACTATTTTCTTTCGCAATTGGTTAATTCTATGGCGGGTATTGTTGTATTGATGGTTCGACGCGAAATTGCGTTACGCTTTCACATTTCTGGGTCGATTGGTTTTAATCGAATAAAACGCGGCGTTCGTTTGGTGGAAACCAGCTGCTGCTGCTGCTACTGTTCGATCGTTACCCTCGATTATCGTCTCAGACAGTGCGATTGAAACTGTCAAGATACAAAGCGAAAGATTAAAATCAATGTCTCCTTAACGTTTCGTTATTCCACGTTATTCTAAACCCCTTTGCCATGAGTATACGTCCCAACGATTCCTAATAGCCGATTTCTTCCACGTGATTTTCGATTAAAAGTATTATGGCCGTTTCTTAACGAACCGACGAGAAATATTGAGTATTCCAACAATTATGGTACAATCGAAAAGAGAGCGATTCTGTGTGAAGAAATAAGTGAAGAAAATAAAATACAATATTATGATATGAGGTTTTGAATATATTTTGCCTATGCGAGCACTTAATCTCACTAAAGTTCCCGTATTTATATATACATTGTATGTCCGAATCTTATCCTGGTTTAAACAAACAAACAAATTTTTAACGTTTTAAGAAAAATCATAGTAGCATTGGAATAACAATTCCATTATATTTTTCTTAAAATTAAAAATTTTTTTGTCGATAGAAAAAAAGAATTGTGTTAAATCTGATCCTGTGTCATGGTCGAACGAATCGTCGATAGATTATAAAAACTCATACTTGAAGGTAAAACACATAATTGGAAAATTAAATCGGATAATTCTCTTAATCAGATAAGGCGATAAATCAAGCTTAGAGTACAATCATCACTGTTATACTATGTTTGTTAAATACATTGCTTTAATCTATGTAGTAAAACGCAAAAGGAAAAGATATCGTGTCCTTTTCCTTACTAAGAAAAACGAATATTTGCACATTCATGGTTTTGTCACAAGGGAATGATATGTCGTTTACAAATAACGTTGATATCTTATTTATCAGTCTTTGTATAGTACTATCTATCTCTGTATACTCACAATGAGTTTGCAAATGAAAATAAGATATAATTTCTAAGATTCATTTTACTAATGCAGAAATTGTTCAAAATACATGATGTTGCATACGACGACTCTCCTTGAATTAAATCATTATACACGGTTCTCAATTGTTTCACATTGTTTATGTTTTACGTATTATTTATTTTCAATTTTTCTAACATCAAAATAATCTTCACTATCAATTGCCAAAGGAAAATATTCAGAATCTTCTTTTTTTCTTTACTTATCTTTCCTTGTAGGATCATCCTCTTTCGACATTCATTTTTATAATGATTGCACACCTTGTATATACGATTCGTCCTCCATTCATTCTCATTGTAATTATTTCAACACCATGCTTTTAACGAAATGAAAATAGAACGTCGTTCGATTTTCCGGTATGCGTCGTTGCTTTAAAGCTCTCTGAAGGCTACAGGAAGATTCATCGTAGATATACACGCTACGCGATAAATCGAGCCTTTCCTCGAACTGGAAAACAGAAAGCAAACGATTTTCGAGGTTCCTGCGGAAGTCGGAAACATAATTTTTCCAATATCTCGCCATTATCTTGGATTATAACAAACATTGTTAGTGTTCCTGAAATACTTCGTTATCCATGTCTGTGCTATTATTAACTTTGTTTTACAAATTCCTGCTGTCACATAAAAATTGATTACGAGTTTCAGTGAACATAATGAGAATATATAAAAAAATCAGGTACGATTTATGTTCAATGATCGCAATTCATAAAAGAGATAATTTTCACAATTCGTGATCTATTATAAGATATAGAATAACTATAGTTATACATTTAAAAAATGTACAATTATCTACGAATTTTATTGAACATAGCGAAACCGTAGAAAAAAATAAATATCGGAAAGAAACAACTACTTTTTACGATAGATTTCTCATTTAGGTTGGAACAAATGAGTTTGTAGCTTCACAGAAAAGATAATGATCACGACGACTCGGGACGATTTCTCAATCGATTGTGTTCACGATTTCGCGACCGTGGCCTCGATTAAAATGGATCCAAGGTGCTCCATCAACGAAATGACCGATTCGAGACACTCCCTCGTCGAGAACGCGCTTTTAAGACACACCTTGAATTAGCACAGAAGGTAATAAAAAATCGATGTTTCCCGGAATTTACATTTACTTAATCTGAAAACCAAGAAATTGGATGTTCACGTGGTGGAACGTAGAAAGTACTGAACGTTTCTGTCTATTCGATATACACGGTAATAAAGGAACGCTTGAATTGTTAATGGTGTGGCAATGTTGCTGTAAGTGGGGCAATTTTCAATCGCAAAATACATACACGGAAGATCGTCGTTAATGGAGCCAGATGTTTCAATGTTTACGGCGTCGTTGAAATCACGCAAAATAAAATACGTACATCCGGCATGAGAGGCGTGTGAACATTTTGGAAAACATGAGATACTTCTGAGTGACCAAGGACATGAAGATAATTTATACTATTATTTAGCATTTGTTCATCTTGCAAGAAGTTGACAAAGAAACCGATGCTACCGATCTTGTAAGAAATTTATACAAAAAATTAGCATTGTCGATCTTACAAAGAATCAATACAAGATTTATTATAGCAAGGTTTATTTTATACGAAAGTTTGTAACGTTGTTATAAATTTTTATCTTCTTTTATTAAAATGAAAAATTAAATTTTCAACATCGAAAGATGAACAACAATGGTGCAGGATCTGCAAGGTTCACATCTTCCACTTGTATATCTTCTAAAGTTGCCTAAATAAAGATCATGCTTGCAGCGATTAATTTATTTTCATCAATATTGCGAGGTATTAAATTAAATGGAAAATTTGAAATTTTTAAGTGATCTTCATAGAGCGATTTTAATAATGCGCGCTAGTAAAACTGTGTTATTGTAGTGAAGTACCCTTAACCCTTTCACTACAAGGGTCATATATACCTGCAAGTATCGAATAATAATATCCTAACACACATACAGCACGTGTATTCATTTTTTATAACGTAGACTCATATCTCTTTCCCTTTATGTGCACTATACTATGATTGACATACTTAAATCTTCACGCTTGTAATTTTTCCATGTTATTTAAAGATACTTCTAACTCAGGGTATTTTTAGAATTTTGAAATTATTGAATTATGTCTAAAATTATTATGTCTAAAAATATTTTTTTTCTACAAACTGAAGTTTAACATTTTGATTTTACACCTGGAAGGTCATGTTATTAAGAATAACACCAACTCAAGAGAGGGCGCGATGTCTTTGACTACTATTACGAAGACTAGTACAAAATCTTTGTAGCAATATAGCAGATTTTAGGAAATTGTATATCTGAAATTACTTAAGAAGACTGTGTATACATATTTGAATGATTGCTCAAGTCATCGATCCTACAAGAGTAATAGCAAAAGGACAACACATTCTATACTAATGATGTAATCTTCCATTATTAAGGAAAATTGCAGAAAATTGGAGTTAAATTATCGAAATATATTTTTGTCAAGGTGCAAAATTGCAGATTGACAACCTGGTTCTATCGTTAGTGCAAGATACGATAAAACAGCGTCAGGATTCTTCAGTGAATCTCAAACTTATCCCGTTTGATGAATTATCATGATTGGACACATGATTTATCTTGATGGCGTGAATACAAAGACATTATAATCGTGTAATAAAGTGGCAACGAACTTTCGTGGAAAATGGGATGAACTGTATTTTTCAAATGGTTTAGTTATCGAATATTCTTATACCTGACTTTGCTATTTCTAGTAAACGAGTTTGTAGACATGGAAAGGTTACGAGGCCGTTTCCATCGATGATATTATTGATAGCAGCTGCCTATATAAAGATAGACAATTTTTCCTTCGTAATGAGTAGAGAAGAATTCCATTGACCGACAGGAAATCGATATTTACATTTCGATCAATATGGATATTAAATACCATATAATAAATCATACGGTGTGAGATCGCTTAAGAGAAGACAGAAATATCAATCTATAGAATTACGAATATAATTGTAAATATTATATTGTAATAAAACAATATTATGTAATGAATAGAATAATTAATTGAACGAATAACAAATTGTTCAAATTGTAGGAATATTTTAGTGGAATTATATAATCATGTGAAGTTAAAAAACCCGGAGAAAATATCAAATATGAATATACAAACGTAGTACATGTTACTACGTAAATAGTACCGGTATTAAAATATTGATTTTTTTTAACAAATACGCATTTATTCATTGAATGAAACATTCGTGTAACAAAGATTGGTATTAAAGAAACCTGCATTTAGTAAGTGAGAAAGTATGTTTTTTGAAGTGTCTTATCAATATATCAGTAGATAAAAAATTTAATCGTAAGTAAAATGTAGAAACAGAAACTGTGCAATTCCATTTCCTTCCTTATCGACTCACGATGCATATACAAATTATGAAATATTGATAAGTAAGGATTTTTTCACTGAGATGATGCATGGATCACATACGTATTGGCATGCAAGATAGCAGTTTGTTACTAAATAGTTAAAATAGCATTATGACACGCAAAACCAATGTTGATTTTGTATAGAATTACATTCGTAACGTTGCATGAATAGAATACTATGTTTATTAGCATTCTGGCAAAAATAAGTGGAAAACACTTCTCTAAATGAACAAACAACATATTGCAATATTGCAACAGTGCACTATTAAAGTTGACTATTTCGCAATACTTTGATATCCTATACTTAAACATTTTACAATACCAAACGCACTGATACAGAATTTCGTCAAATTTACTATATTAAAGTGATAGAGTAAACAAAACGAGAAACATTGATCTAAAGATATTTTTCAAACAATCATACCTTTCTTTTTGTTGCATTTGCTTCAGCATGATATCCGCAAGTGGATCAGCTGGTGGCCTTTCCCCGAGGAGTCTTTGTCTATCTAAATCACCCTGCATTTGTGCAAACGCGTGTTCACCGATGTTAACGGATGTTTCTAATTGCGCAGATAGTTCTATACTTTCATCGCCTATAATGAACAGAAGATTTCAATAAATAACTGCACTAATATACACATTTTTAATATCGATTTATATTATTACCGTGTAAAGCATGTTGAGGATTGTCGATGATTCTAATTTGTCGATCAGGAAGTAAAGGTTCACCATCCATCCCACCTATATCATTTGGTAACTGCCAACACGCATTATCTTGCTCTGCTAAATTTCTTGGGAAATAAAGAGGAAGAAGAACTTCGTATATTCCAAGATCACACGGTTCCAACACAAATATAATACATGTTACAGAATCACCATATTGCTCCAGAAATCTTCTTATTGTTCCTATTACAATAGATTTATATTCATTAAACTTAGAAATTTATATTAATTTACATAATTCATACTTACTAAGTGCAATATGTGCTCCCGCATCAGGAGGATAATTTCTTCGTACAGTATTAATTACCGGTAGCGCAATCGTGCGTAAACCAAGCTCTCGTGCCTTTTGTAAAACATTTCTACAAGAAAAGTTAATTATTTTATTTTATGCTATTAACTAGTAACTATTTTATGCTATTTATCTATATATCATAAATACATTTGCTTTAGATGGATAAAATATACCTATAGCAGCAGTGCAACGTATTTTGAGCTGCTGTTTGGTACTTCACGTTGTATACTGGTCCTACAGTATGAATAATAAAACGTGCAGGTAACCCATGGGCTTGTGTTACTCTTACCTCACCTGTTTTGCATTCTGTAAACATAGTCATTCATATTGTATGCTTACAAGCAATCTAATTATTTTTTACTTTACAAACTATGTACCTTTGATTTCATTAAATATTTCCATCTTAAGCGCCGAACCAGCCCGAGCAAATATTCTTTGGCACATAGGGCTGTTATCATCCATTGTTTCATTGGTAGAATTCACCACTGCATCTACTTGTAACACAGAAATATCTCCAGCCCTGAAATACAATATTGTTTATAATCTTTCATAGACAAATTAAATTTATTCTTCATACTGATTACAACTTTACCATAGTGCAAGTTTGTTGTTGAGTGCTGGTTGACAAGGAAAAGGACTGATAGTATGATGCGTAGGTTCTCCAATGGAACTGGAGTAATCAGTGAACCGGTGCTGGACAGGGAAGTCGGACCATTTTTTCAATGCGCCCGTCTCCACCATATCCGGGGCAAGACCCAAGGGTTCCATGAGCCTCATTCAGCTGAAACAAACAAATTTATCATTAAAATCAACGAATCGCCTCCATTGATCTTAGTCTAACCTCATTCTTCTGTCAACTAAAGCTAAAAATAATCCGATGTAAATTCCTCATGTGTTGCCCAAGACATTTACAAATCCCTCCATCTCCTATTCTACCATTCTTCCACATCATTCATTCACGAATATCGAATTCTCTTTGTTATACTCTTCAGCAAAATGTCACGCCGACGACTAAAGAGCATGCGCAGTATGGCGCTCGAGTTGACGCGAAATTCAAATCGCATCGAACGCCACGTGTTCTATCGTTCAATGAAATAAGACACAAAATAAGATACCGACACACATCGGGGGAAATAACAAAATTAGATCACACGGGGAAATTGTATAGATATATACGCAGGAATACAATATAGGAGAAGACTTTATCGAATTTAATAGGGTCATAAAACGCTATAGGGAAGCAAGGTCGGGAAAGTTACCCCAAGCCGAAGATGAAATAGTTGCTGACGCGCGGACCATCTCCGATATCGTGGAAACCTAAAAATAAACAGTGCTATCGATGAAAATCTGGGGCACACCCCGGGCTAACGGGAGCAGCGGGCGTCCAAGGACGTAACCCCGATCGGGAGTTTCGAAAAACAACTTAATTCGTGGAGGACCCGTGTCGTCCTGTGCGCATGCAATCACGTGCTGCGCGTTAAAGTCCGTCTGTGTGAGATCTCTCTCCACGGAAACGATGAAACGTGCGTCCGTGTTGGACACAGAATGTAGGCTTCCCTAATGGCAAGGAGACAGAGGCTGGCGCCGTCTGTCCTGCTGCGGAACTTATATCCCGGCAACCCCATAAAGAACAGGATCATCGACCTCTTTGCGTTACTAGGTCCCTGCTATCCTTTTTAACCGTTTCACAACCATGGACGAGATATCTCACGACACAATATTGTTTGTACGATACCACGGACGACATAGTAGAAGTTACTAAACCTCTACTAAACAGAACAAAACAGAACATATCAAACAAGATTTTACAATAAATGTCGATACATCAGAGATAAACACTAACAATACAATACAATACAATACAAAAACAATAATCCTAAAAATTTCAATTACAACGTCGTGTAATTACATATATGTACCTTTTAGTTATTAATTTATGGTGGAATTCCTGTTTGCTTTCAAGATAATTAAATAGAAAAATTACAAAGGTACTATTTGAGACTAAAACAGAAGAAGATGATATACGTGTAATTAGATTGGAAAGAGTTTAAAACTATTAAAATGTGACAATTATTTACTTTCATTCGAAACATTTTTATCACATTAGTATCAGTGATCTAGTCTGGGTTATATACTAGATAATTATAATCATAGCCTTTCATATTAATCATAGCCCTTGACAAATATAATTGTATTTTGTAAAATTATAGTGTCTTTTTCTTATTTTATAAATCAACTATTTCTCCACCCATTGTAAATGTAAAAAACGAATATTTCTAATAGCAAGCAAAAACTTATTCCATTTATTTTATCATTTAACGATTAATTTATTCAACCACCTCAGATGGCTCCAAACGCTAGAGATGAACAAAAGTGAGAATTACGTTGATTAACCTAATCTATTATATTCTCAAAAATTTCAATTTAGAGCAAAAGTTAGTTAATAAAATATTTACTGTACAATTAGAACAGAACCTTTGAATTCTAATATTTTTGAAGAAAGCACAGAGGGAAAGAGAAAGTAACTTTTTATAAGAGACAAACAGTTTCTAGCGTACATCAATGTAGTTCGTTTTCTAGGTATAACATATTGCTAAATGTTGGAAACAGGGAGGATCTGAAATGCGTATTCAGAATGCGTCATTCGCGAAGATCCACTTCCCATCGATCGGACCCTACTCTTCTTCCATCAAATTCCTGAAAACTCCTTTCTATCGCGCAAGAAACTCTAGATATTATTTGCATAAAACCATTTGTCAATTTGTTTTAGAGAAACTATCAATGAAAATGGAGACGGTGTAGGAAGAGGAAAATGGAACTATGAAAACGTGACATTCCATCCATAATTTTTGCTAGTTCGTGTCAACAGAGACGCGAGAAACCGCAAATCGTTGGCCGGTAGAAAATTCTTATCAGTGGAACATTCGAGTGTAGCTGAAGTAACATTGCACAATGGAATAAATTAGCATTTTTATGGCAGCGCCGTGTACGAACAGTTAAAACCTTGACGAATGTAGAGCAAGATGCTTCATCGATCGTATAAATGAATTCTGATGTTTACCCTGCAAAGTTCTTGGTACGAGTGCGCGCGTTAAGAACACATCCGGTATAATCGATTTTAAAGGGAAACATTGTCTGCCAAGATCGAACTAAAGCTACGTGGGGGGTCATGGCCACGTATTCTAGATATTCGTCGGCGATAACGTGCAATTTCAATATTTCTTCTCATAAGAAAATTAACCTATGTAATTCTACGTTCAACTTCATTGAATATTCTTTTTCATCAATGTTGATACGATCATTGAATTTTTGATTTCTAATATTGTTCTTGTTTCGATTAACAATAAGAGCTAATAATATGTGAAGAAAAGCTCTAGCATAAAATTAAAACTTTTTAATCGCCTAGAAGATATGAAAATAAATCCAAATTATAAAGTTTCTACGACTATAGCGTTGAATACGTACCAGTTGAGAACAATCACAAGAAACATAAGAAATTGTGCTGATAAAAAAATCTTCTTTTTAATAAATACCGACGTTTATCCTAGTAGTTTCGTTACTTTATTACTCCCATTATTATTTCACGATCGCCGGTTGCACTTACCAAGAGCGAGAACTTTGAAACGCATACGGCCCCGAAATGGCACCTGTATAATAGACGAGTGTTGTGACGTTCTATTTTGTCTAAAGTTTTTAATTAAATTTAATCTCGCTGGGGCGAGCGAAAGGTTAATCACGTCAACGTGCAGCATCTTTAATTAAATCAAACTATCAAACATGCTGTGCACGTATCGTACATACATTGGATCTCAAAACCTAAGTCGGTTCGCAGATACAAGAAATTCTATTGCAATTCGAAAATAGTTGGAAACAATTTTCAGAATGATAGAAACGCAGAGGTGCGGTAGTGACGCTTTTGAAAGATCACTTCAACCTCGACTTACCACGAAAGGGTTAATGTTTCAATCTATTCCAAGCACAAAGGCAAACGCCGACGAGCTAATCGGCCGTAAAGGGCCCTCCACTTTTACCACCATCATCCTTGAACATGCATTCGAAATCGAGCCTCATACTCCACCTCCAAAGAACTCTTTCCACCTTATCTCCCGTCCTTATTCCCAACAAACTTCCAGCCCATCAATCATTCAAAGGAAACTTCCAAGATAAGTGAAGAGAAAGGAAGAGACAGCTCGAGATTTCATTTGCTTTCCACTCGTATATACTACATGCAACTGTCGCGAAGTTTTCGTATGCTTCAATTTCTTTTTTCCACAATTTCCAGCTCGATATCGAGCGATCGAACTTTGAAATGTGTCGTGTGCTCGGCTGTCTAGAAGAGTTCCCGTTTCTCCGAGGGAAAACTTCCTTTTGTCCCTTCTTTCCCCTCGGGGACCACTAGTTCTACAGTTTCGACTATCCTGGAGGGAAGATAAAGATATCTTCTGCTATGACCTAGATTAAACGATTACCAATAAAGGCCTTTTTCCTTTTCTACCTTTCAAAAGCTCACCTATGACGTTTCGTATGATCTTTATTGCCCCCTTATAATTGCAATTTCACGATGCAAGTGGTTGTTAGTAGCTTGCGTGACTGTGCTTTTTGCGGCTAAGCTCGATACGTTTTCTGCTGCTTAACGCCGCCGGAAATCTCGATTCTGTGATATTTGGCTTAAGTCGAGATCTTGTCACGTTTCTTCCTTAATCTTCGTGATTACGATAATCTGTGTATTTCGTTAATTGTCTTCTTATCGATATTTAATTGGAGATTAATCGTCGTTAAAGAAGATCTAATTTTTATTTCATTATTATAACCTATGCTGTCTGGTAAAAAATCTTCAGAAATAAATATTCAGCGTTTGTAGTATATTTTTAATTGTAACTTTAAGAAACTAAAATTTTGTGTTCCAAGATTTTCAATTGTTAAAAATCTTGGCAAACAAGTATGCATCTTCAGATAAGATAATTATATTGGATTAACCTTTATAACGTAGTGATCTAGAAATAAAACCGCCAACTAATCTGAGATTTATTAACATGTGTGGCAATGGGTCTCCACATAAAGGTTAATCTGTATATCTATAATAATCTTTCTATTTTATTAACGATCATCTTATAAATCACTGAGTTTAATATGCATTTCACTCAATCGCGACAAATCTAATCTATGAACATTTGTTGGAAATATGTTACGGTTAGTCGTGTGTTTAATTAGAGTAAGATATCGTGTCAGATTGGAAATAACATAGATTTCCTGCGTCCACGCAAGACAAGCACTGAACAAGTTGTTCTTCGATTTAATAATTTTATTCTCCCGGGGTGAGTTTCCATTGCACATGAAACGGGGTAAAACGAATCCACTGTTTCGAATAATTCCGGAAAAATTAATTAACCTCGAAGCTAGATTTTCCTCTCGGTCTTAACTGCATCAGCTCAAACGAGTTACTGGAAATTGCCACTACTCAACGAGGCACCCAGGACAGTATACCTGTCGAAGAATCGATCGGAAACAATAAACGCAAATTGAGTTCGAAGAACACTCAAACCATACTTTCCACCTCAAATACTCTCGATTTTCTCCATTCTATAATTGTGTTCATTTTAAGCGAACTACTCTACAGAATCTATTAAAAAAATTCTCTTCTGAAACACGGTTTGATTTAGTTTTTCAAGTATCGATCGAATAATTTGCCTAATTAATGAATTAAATCATCGCGCGAACTGCGTCGCAATTCATTTTTTCAAAAACATGGGTCTTTTCATATTAAATTTATTAGAATAACTAAATCACAATTTCTCATAGAAATTTTATCCCTTTTTTTTTTTTTTGTAAAATGTATGAGACACTTTTTCTTCGTTTTCATCTCTTTGATGCAAGTTTTATAGTTTAATCATCGGTACAGGACGCGTCTATCGTGCAGGCAAATATTGTTAGATACATTACTAAATATACAGTATATTCCGGAGAAGTTTGTTTAAATTTCATTACAATATTATATAAAAGTAAACGAAGAAATTAATCTTTAAACAAATACACGAATAAGACAGTAATCTCATTAAAAGTTCCTAGGAATACTGAGAAATGTAATTTGAAACTGTAAAATCCGGTAGAAAATATTATAAACAAACGTTCCTTTCTGATAAAAATACTTGCATCAAAGAATCTCGACTATGCAAGGATCGGCCTGATTAAATTCATCGGATTAACGCTATCCAACTCATTGAAAGCAAGTTTTCATTTCTTCAAAATCCAAATACGAGCGCGATCGAATTTAATTAAATTTAACGAACTGATACCATTAATACCGTGGCTTTTATCTATTTCTCGATTAGGTACGTCTGCCTCGAACGAACTCTGCGTTGTATCAATCCCTCGCTCTACTTTGCTAAAACGTGATTTTCTTCGATCGAAAATATGGAAAAATAAATTCAACCGGACGAATTAACGTTCGAAGTTGTGCTGACTGTTCCCGTGCCGCTGGGCTATCACGATTACGCTGGGTCGTAATTGGCCCTGTTTCCCAGCGAGTCAAAAGGGAAACCAACCACGAAAGCCACCCCAAGGCTCGAACGAGAGAGTGTACGACTTTTATTCGCCGCGTGTCGCCAGGGCCGTGCTTTCAGACGAGCTTTGTTTCCCATCCGCCGTCGCCCACCCGGAGACCCACAGCCGCCTTTCTATTAAACAACAAACGACCTAACACACACGGCTCACCGGTCAATCGATGTTCCACATTCGAAGCAAGGTGAACATTTGCGAGCTACTTCGTGTCTCGCTTCTCACCCCGCGGGGCTTCTCGTTCAAAATGCCTCGCCAACCAGAGAGGAAACCGAATGCATCCCTCCAGCCGCCCCAGGCCAAACAGACTGATCATTCTGCGTCAGAATATATCGATGCCATTCTTGCAAAGGAATTTTGGTAGTTAATGCCGAAATAGAAAGAATTTTTCGAAATTATTGAGATGGTAAAAGTTTGAATGGCGGTGATAATAAGGTTCAATGGTAACTTAAATGTCTAAGGTAAGAAATGGTGATGTTTAAGTTTGCCGAGCATTCAAGGTATGTAGAGCACGGTGAAGTTTAGATTAAAAGGTTAAACTTGATACGAGAATTATACTGATCAAAATCGAACGCTACGTTGTAATTCAGCTATTTATCAACGCTGATGTTAGTCATAGTCACTTAAATAAAATTACTTTTAGTAAAATAAGGCTTTAAAAGTAGGCCTCTAATAGCAATTTTGCCAGAAAGTATTTAACCTCGGAACCTAGAGACTATTAAATAAATTGTAAAACATGAAAGATTCTTTGACTTTGTAAAAAGTGTTCTACGATATAATTTTATATGCTAGAAGTGTCATATTTTCTCTGCTTAAAGAATTTATTAATTGTGGTATCGTGCGCCAAAATTTAATCGCACCTCTAAATCAGCAAGCGAATAAACATGAGCATCGAAACGCCGGGATAACGAGAAATCGCGAATGCATGTTTATCCCAATTCCATCCGGCACGATATGCATACTCGTTCCCATTAATATTCCCCGATGAACGTGCGCTCAACAAATCTGCCCGTGCCTCCACCTGTACAGATTTACATACGTAAACACGCGGTTTTCATCGTCGAAACAAATTCCTTGAATAACATAATTGCTCCTGGCTATGTGCCTAAGCACGTAAATGTTTCATTCCTACGAAGAATCATAATCTTTTGGTTTTTTATTATTCTTTGGTTTTACACTATTTGCTTTCTCACTACATGACTATGATTGTGCACGAAGGTGTAGATGAAATCATTTATTCATGATGCTAAAGAGAATTTTTATTCAAATATTTTATTCGGGGTAATACACGTTAGACATCACAATTGCGAATCGTTGGAAAAATTATAAGACAAATATTCTTTAACTCTGATTTTTCGAATTTATATATCTCACGTTTTATATTTTCCTCAAATTAAAAAGAAAGAACTATTTAATATTTTGAAAGATACCATGTGACTAAAAATAGCCCAAAAAAGCGGCGTTTGAAAGGTAATTTGCTAAATCAACTGATTGGAGAGTCGATAAAAGGAATTACAAAGAATGCCTTGACTAAATAATTTATGCTGCTGAATATCATTGGAGATGTCGTCAACTATTAATAAACCACGTCGACTAACGATAGTACGAAGAATCCAAAGAATAACGAATGTATCATTAATAACCCATAATGAAATACGTAGATAACGAAAACACTGATGTTCCCTATTAAACCGTGTGTATCTCCCTTACAATTAATCCAATTTAACTACAATACTAACACAAAGAATTTCAAATAACACAGATAAATAGATTAAAAATTCCTGTTACTTATAATCATGAAACAATTTACCATCACTGTGGCGAGTCATTGAAGTCGTTCGAGGTAATTCATTATGACGAGGTATAAAAATACCCACGAGCTCGATAAACGTTAGATAAAGAAAAAGAATAATAGACTCATGGGTAATTTCCACAATTAGAGTACAATGAATTACGTATAAGGAATATTTTTTCTACATATTTTCACAATTTTATAGATTCACATATTTTCGATATTTTGCCCTGGGAGCCGCGATGCATCGAAATATATATCACCATAACATTTAATCCTTGCAATATTATACTATGTTTGCCCACTTTTCCTCTGACGATGTTATCAACGCCAATAACGCTGTTATTTATTTGTTAGTGCATAAAATCTATTTTATTTCAAATTCATGCTGAAAAATTTATTAAAACAAATTTATTAATTTAATAAAACATGGGTCACCGATGACTACCGTAGCATTCGACGTGTTAACGACTTAACAAAACGAAGAAAGAATAGCACGATCGAATGCGTAGTCGTAACAGGCTACGATTAAACGTGACAGCACGGTGACCCATTGGTTACTCGCGAAGGGGGTGATGGAATGTGTTAACCGTGGCAGACGAATGCACCGAAGAAGCCTTTTCGATATTACGCCATTCTGTAACGCGGGGCTTCCAAACAAATCCTTTATGACCGCCTGTTCCCGCCGATGAAGCTGAAAACAGCTGGCTCGGAAAAAAAATATCAAGGGAAAAGAGGATCTCTAGATTCGCTCCACTCAACCCATTAATTGCGTTATGGAGAATTGGCTGAAGTAATATCGCCAAGTTCTCTAGTTGATCCAATGGATCGAGGAAAGTGTATATCGAAATATGAAATTTAACAGGCCTGTTGAAAGTTTCTACATAAAGTATGAAGTTTGTTGTGTCTTTGAAAGAAACAATGGATTTTTCCAAGTATCGTTGTATAGTGTATTGTTGTATTGGCATGAATAGTTATATTACTGAGATGGTTGTTGTGGACTGCGAAATTTATAATGCAGATCGTAATTACATAAGGTAATTAACCCCTTGAGATATACATTGTCGATAAGTATTCGTGAATGTATGAAATTCTCTCATGAATAATAAAACTTAAGGCTCAACGGTTGCATATATTATTCTTCTCGGAGAAGTGAGAAATAATTATTCTTTTTTGATCTTCATTAATTTGTTCCTTGAGAAGTTAAGTAATCAAGTGAATCTAAAATACAATGATTACGAAAAATATTTGAACATACTCTTATTTTTCAGTGAACCGTCTTTTCGTCCGGTTCTACGTTTCTTGGCCTAATTAATCTTCCACAAGCTCTCCAAGTTCTCAATTAATTAATTAATATATAAATACTGTAACGAGTAAAATGGTGTACAAGTACTTTTTGCAGCCGTTGTATAGCGAATATTTAATAAACAAGATAGAAATATATGTATTAAAAAGCGTATACGTGTACGTTAAACAGGTGGAAGAGGTTAACCATAAATATAATTATTAATTTCAATCTAAAGTTACTTCGAAAGAGTTTCACATATAAAATTCATAATTTTCAAGAAATTTTCCGCTATATTGGAAGTCAGGATCCCGTTACTGGACAATCCTTGATTAACAAAAAGATTATAAGATCTTAGTATCCCTAGTTGTTTGCTCTAATTTCAAATCGATACGAATTTTAATGCTGACGTATTTTAATCTTGCTTTTCATTTCTAATGAATCAACATTCGCGTACTAATGAATATTAATCTTTTCCCAATGTACCTAGATCTGTTAACACCTTTATATTCTTTTTAATCCAATTGAACTTTCGATCGTTCGCGGGGAGAAGCGATCTTGAAGAAGCGCGTCAACGGGAATCGTAAATTCCCGTTACGATTCGAATAATCGACGCCACGAATCGATCGATCCCCTATTTCGATTAAGATAATAGGGGTGGTTGACTGAATATAACGCTGATATTAACAGGTTAATATATATTTTCAACAATCCGACAACTTCAAGATGTGATACATTGGTGCGTATATGGAATGCTAAACTACGAATGAATACGGCCTGAGACTCGTTTCGTGTTGGCGACTGTGATGATGTATCTTCTGTCGATTGACTGTCTTCGACTTGGCGATTCTGCTGACTTGACTTCTGACTCCTTCTGTTCCACGAACTGTGTTTTAACTGTTACTGATGAGCTTTGACTGTTACTCGAATGTTACTGTTTGTGACAAGTCTAGAGATCAAGTATAGAGATGAAGTCTAGAGCACAAGTGACTGCTCTGTAGTTGTGAGAACAAATGAAGTTCGTTTTTGTGTGATTACGGAGGAAAGCTCGGCGTGGCTGTCTTTGTTGTATGAAGAAAGCGGATTCGTTGCTCACACTTTTCGTTAGGAAAGTGAGGGTAACGATCTGCGATGCCCATTGGTTATGGCCAACGTTAAGAATGAAGATAGGAGGAAGAAGCCTCCTACCAACGTGGCTCATAGGTGACATTGTTTATGGGAAAAACCTGCTTTTCCGTTAGACAATCTCCGTAATTTGTAAAAACGTGTCACAAACCTAAGGATTGTTCTAAGGACCAGCCATAAACCGAAAATACTTGCAGGATTAAAGGTTCCTGGAAGTTAATAAGATTCAGTTTATGGTGGGACCTTACGTCAGACAACGAAGGACGTCGCACGGGCCATTTCACGCGACGTAACGCCAATGATGCGTCCATTTTAGTTTCTCTCTTGACAGAAGTATCAAATTTCGTATTTAGATTGTTTTCTCTAAATTGCAAGATACCAAAAGCGAGCCTACATTGTCGTTCTTTTGTCCTGGCATATATATCCAGTATTACGTACATCTTGAACGAAAATCGAGACGTGTTGGCGTGTTCTTTCGCGAGCCAAAGCAAAGAGCTCTTGACACAGTCCTCTCGCGCGTCTTTTGTCGACAGTGGTACGCCTTATCTGTTCAGCGTCTTAGATAGTTAAACGCGATTCCAATGAATTTGCGATTGATAATTCGATATAACACAGAAACGAGGATATTATAGCTTCCACGATATATAAAGCTAAAGATCGGTGAAAAAGTCGAGCGAAGTTTGTATGATACTCACACGTACATTCTGGGAACATATGAAAGGGTGAATAGGCAGATAGCTGAGAAGATGGAGATTCCAAAGTTACAGCGTGAAAAAGACTACAGGAAATACGGTATATACTATCGAATGTGTATAGTTCACGTATATCGTGTTGTATTTTCACATCGGTAACTTTCTAGTTCAATATCGCGGCATACTTGAAGCTGCTGCTGGCTCTCCCATTTTTGATATATGCCCTTAAGGGAATACTAGAAATTTTTAGAATATTCCAGGAATCTTTAGATTTCTATTTAGATAGGTCGTTTTTATTTCAGGGAATCTCGCAGTTTTCTTATTGTGTTTCTTTCTATGAACATTCTTTCTTATGTTTGTCATTTATGTTTGTCATTTTTAATTATATTTCGCATTGCGTTGTTTTCTTTCTGTAGTTGGAATTTTATCTTGGCGTTTTCGCTTCAGTTTTTCTTATTGCCCGAACCCATCTTTGTTTGGTCTCATTGACTTATTTTTCACATTGTTGGTATTTCTTATTTTAGTGTTCGAGTCGACTATTCTTTAATAAAATAAGTACATTCAACAGGAAAGTTCTCGTTAGCTGTAAGTACTAGACTCTGTGTATGCAATATGCACTAGTCTAGTGTAACTGATGTAATATCCCGTGTTTCTAATATTAACGAAATAATTAATAAACTAACAAATGAATCATGATGAATGATAAATCACTCAGACATCAAAGTCAACAGAATCTATCTCTGGAACGTAGCAATCTATGAACACGTTGCACTATGAACATGTTGACCCAATTAATTATCGAAACGACGTTCTAGTTCGTGCTAACACGTTTCACGAGCTACCAGCAGCTCGCCAAAGTCGGTACAAGCAAAACAGAAATTCTGCAGTTCGAATTTGAACAAGACAAATTCAACGACAGACTGAAATATCAGAAATTCAATCCACGCACCATTTTCCTCTAATGAAACATTTCATAGTAACTTTTATTTGAAACTTCTCCTAAAACACTTTTCACAATACAACTTGTTTGCAACTTACAAGTCTCGTAGATTTTGAAAGCTCCTTTAACTTTAATCTCACTGTTCGACTAATTTCACAAAATAAGATTGACTGAATTTGGAAAGAAAACAAGTTCACTTTCTCTTTAAGAAATACTTGCGCCGTTCGATTTCACTTTTACGGACGATGGAAATTTCCCAAAACTAGTCAAAAGGTGACAAGCGGCGATATCGACGTCGGCTTATCTGACGAGAGGAGCGACGGTACGCGACGGTTAACGATCGTTGATCGCTTGATTCCATGTCGTTTGCACCGCGATAAAAGGAGAGATCACCGTTTTCTTCGTCACGTTTCATCGATACGTGGACGAGGGAAAGAAGGTGTAGTACGCGTGGTTTTATTGGCCCCAACGGGGAAATTGTTCTCGACGAATGGAGCCCTGCTTTCCAGGTCACCATTTTCCATGCCGTGGAATAAGCAGTCGTGGAATTTGCATAGAGGAAAAATCCCGTGGGACAGCTTCATCCAGCAGTGGCATTAATCGTCGGTGAAATTAACAGTTACGAGAGAAACCGAGGGCGAGAGAAAACACCGTTTTTAATTGATCCTCTGGCTAAGATACGTCGATCGAAAGAGAAATTGCGGGGAAACGAATCGTCGCAGATAAAAATATCCCTCCAATTTTTTCCCTTTCTTTCTTCTTGTTCTTTTTTCGATGGTAATTAACGCGCTTGCGCGAAAAGGTCGACGATTGTAAACGAATTATCACGGTTACGTTCGCGTGGGTAAGCGCGCGTGGGATCTACTGCGTTTCGTTTCACGTAATTCGTGAAATCGAAAAGACCTGCGAACATTCGATGGTATACACATTTTTGGAAAATTACACTAAGGCTGCAAGTATCAAAGAGTTTCCCGGTTTTTAATATTTTAATAATATCTCTTATAATAATAATATACAATGATATCTCATTGGTGGAAAAGATCCAGATGTTACACTTCTTTATCGAATGTCATAGTTTTCTATGGTCATACAGGTTTAAAATCGATGGAGTGGATGTTATTCCACGATTTTTGTATCAACGACAAATCAATTGTTTTATCTACAAGGTTTTCCATTGATAATATAAAATGATTATAATTTGCTTTAAAATCGATGAAAGTGAACTTTATTCCACGTAATTAGCATTAGTTCGATAATTTTTAGTGTATAAACTTAAAAAGGCCTTATGATCGTGAAGATCTTGCTGACACATGATACTTCAAAGAAAAAAAAAGTTCTTCAAATTGTGTCGCTTTTGTAGCAAAATTACGACATCTTCTGTAAAATAACCATGTTTCCAACGATTCTAAAATAATCGTGTCGTCTCGAATAATGGTACAATCGATCAGAAAATTCGCCCGGAGCAATTCGAGCAGCGATCCGAGCAACGATCATGCTGCGACAAATCGCTGGTGAATCAGTGAGCAACACGGAACGAGGATCTGGTCTCGAGATTGCGCTAGCAGTTGCCAGATCGATTATTGATCAAATATTAGCTAATTCCATGGCGTTATCAGTGTGCAAACGATGTGTCGACGAATGGTTTCTAGCATCGATAACATTCTTTCTAAGCCATCATCCAACATCTCGATGATTTCTCCAGCCCTGTTTGTTGGTTGTTCGACAGAGTCACGCGAAGATATGAAGGATCCTGCTAATTTTTCTTAGATCACATTTGATTATTTCTTGTGTAAACTTTCGTTTGACACGCAATCGAAATGCTGTTTCAACTGCAAATGATTCGAGAATGAACATCGTGCAATGATGAGTTTATCAGAAATCAATTAGGTAAACTGGATTAGTGACAAATTTCTTGATTTTGATGAAAGGTATAAGTAACACGAGAATTATTTAACCAGTTAAAACGACTAACATCAGACTTTTTATCTTTGTAATAAATTGACATTACGATCGAGTAAAAGATCGAATCATCAAACGACTCTCATAATTTGTGCTTGAAGTCACACTTGCAATTAATTTGATAGAAGATTAAGATTGTTTATATAGAAGAGTAATTTCGAGAAGTCTAAAACTGGCACACAATGAACACATAGCGTCGATTTCCCAGTACGATCAATTCTATCACGTGTTAGAATATTGTATAACACGATCTTTTGAAGCGATTATCTTCTCGTAATAGGACCGAGCGCTAACGAACGCAAACAAATTTTTATTAGTAAAATAGTCGAGCGAAAGATGAAAGAAATATGAATATTTCAATATAAATATTACAAATTATATTCGAACGATAAATGTAGCAGCAAATATCCTTCTTTTTGCATTAATTTGCTTGACCATCACTTACGGATGACAATATATAATAATATACAGTGTTTCATACAAGTAGACCAGACCAAAGCTTCAAAATAATACAAGATAAAAAAGAAAAGTTTCATGTTGTAAGACGGCAACGAATAGCGTACCACCTATGATTCGTGCGTTTGTTTTCAAAGTGGAAACGTTTCGAATATCTGAAAGTCGCCCCTCTCTTTTTAAATCGAACTACACTCAAAATAATTAAAGGACCGCTACCACGAAGAACTCTATTATAGCAATAGGGCAAATAGGAATTCTCTAGGATCCACAGATTGGCTAGAATTTATTGATTCGCTATTCATATGACACTGTGGCAAACAGACTGCTGGTATTTATACATTCATGGCAAATTTGAAGATGTAGAAATGCACAGAGCGCATATAATTTGCAAAGCTATATGAAATATTCAAAGTAGAATACCTCTTGTAATTTTTAATAATTCCTTCTTTCAGTTGCATTAAAAAATACAAATTTATATTTTCAAAAATACAAGAATACGCGATTTAGCGATAAAAATTGACTTTAATATAATAATCCAAAAAACGTGCACACGCAGAGAATGGATGTAAAAATCAAAGTGGTGCGGAGAACAATTTTATAATTATTTTCAGTAGCATAGATAATTTACTTTTCTATTTTTTATATCCTTTCGTATATATGAAATATTATCTATCTATTATTTTCAAATGTTATAAATACATCTAAAACATTTCGATGCTCAAAATACGTGGGAAAAGCGGCAAAAATATTTGCATCGTTTAATTCTGATAAATAATCTCGTTGGAAATCGGTCGGACAACAATTTCGAGCCAGGTAAACGAATCCGTGGAATAAATGCGTATAATACTTAGGAATGTATTGGTTTCTCCTCGTCTTGTGAGCAACTGGGATTTTCAAAGTGGAGCCGTATCGCGCGAAGTGTAGGGAATATAATAGGATTACACGCGGGATTCAGATAAAACTTTTGATAAGATTATACCATCGAACGATACTTTGCACGGTGCACATTTTCGAACTCGTTTTGTCGCGACACAGTTATTTACTAATCTTTTTAAAATATTTTCTTACGACAGAGTGCTACTTTGAACTGATAAGAATACAATTAAAATAAATTAGAATTATCGCGAACTGACCACGAGTCACTTGTGTATTTTTGTTAATCTTGGAATTAGTCTAAGAAAATTGCAATTTTTTTCATTCACGATTTGTACATTTATTTATTTTCTTTTTATTATTTTAATACAAAGTCTCGAAGTTATTGTAAAATAGTTATTGCAAGAAATGTTTACAGTTATTGTAAAAATATCATGATATTCTTATTAACTATCATGCCCTAATTTTATATAAAATCTATACAGCTCTCGGTATGCAGTATCATAAAAGGTCTGAAATTATTATCAATGATTAGTAGCATTATAAAAATCATCGTACCATTTTTCATTCATGAATGTTCTGTTTTCGTGTTCCCTTAATCTTTGAAGCAACCTAAAACAATCGCTGCTATCCACTCGCAACTGTCCCATTTTGATAATTTATACCTTGCGATCTAAAATTACAAAAAAATTATAGTTTTCTTTGGACAGATTTATCTTCCAGTTCATAACTCACGCTTTACGACTCGTTGCTACGAAAAATTACAATTCCAACTCATGATTTATCCTTTTGCGATTCCAATCGCACAAAAGGATTACAATTATTTCCCATTCATCATTGTCTTCTCACTTCGTCATTTATATTTTACGATTCGATGCTGTAACGCCTGAGAAAGGTACAAATTTTCCGAAACGAAAACCGATCGCGACACAATTGCGGAATATTCGGTAACATTGATAATTAAGTGTCGATAGAGCTTACAGCTCGAACGAACGAAGATTGTCGAGGAACGCGAAACGAGCCATCGTGTTCGATTCAGTTCCTTCGCGATCCACCGCAGAAACTGCGACTCGAAGCTATTTAACGTCGTCGTAAATTATTTTCGACCTTTCGTTGGGACGTACCAATCGTCGAGATGCTATATAAGAATAATGGTTCTCGCGCGTGACGCAATCGTTTGAATATTCTCGATTATGTCCTTTAATGCAGCCAGACGGTCCAATTTGCATGGTCTCCTTTCCTCGTAAAGGAGCCAGCAAAGTGCTGTGCTAAAAATTCCCAGAATTCGCTACTTTTTACTATCTATTCGTAGCAAGCGACGAAACGAGTACAATTGATGAAAGAGATTCAATGATGTAGTAAAATCGGTCAGTAGTTGAAGCTGATACGCTTAAAGGGTTGAAATAAGTAATTTAACTCCCTTGACAGCGACGAAACAAAGAATGAAGAATTCAAATTTGAGGAATAACTATTTCTGTATTTAAGATTTCTTTCGTTTCTGGCATCAATCGAAAAAAACATGTATTTTTAACTTTTTATCGGGAATGAATGTGAATAATCCCAATAATAATCGATAACGAAGTCAGACGTAATAAAATTTCTAATAGAAAGGTATATTGTCTGTGGGTGGAAACAATGAAATGTCAGTAGCAGCGAGAACGTCAATTGCCAAAATTTACTGAAAGTTGTTCATGGAAGATTTGTGGTAACGAAGGATTTGTGCAATGTAATATTCAAAGAGCCTTGTGTATGACGTGTATGAGCTTAGATACGTACAGATACATCGATAGATGTTGCCACACAATGTTTCAGTTTACGAACTCACTATATCGGTTCTATCAATACCAAGGGCATGAATGGTATACTCCGTCGAATACTATTATACACATAGCACGAATATCTCACAAAATCTTCGCTATCTGTGTCAAAATTACTCACAGCAGTTTGGAGCATTGAAATTTCGCACCAGTTCAAATTGGAAAATTTCTAAAAGAATTTTATTCACGTGCAAATAGGATAGGCAGAAACAACGTTGTGTCGATGTTTCCACTCGGAATAACCATATACATATATATAAAACGTACTAGAATGTTTCGAGGACAGTTTTTAATCGCGAGGAGAAGCGAGGCGACGATGAAGCGTCTTCGTGGAGTATCGCCTTTCGAACCGATATATCTGCACGTGTGTGTTACGTATAAAATGCAATGTTTAGACACATCGCCTTCTCAAAAATATTCCAGTCGCCATCGAATATCGAATATGTTGAAATTCTTTTCCTTGAATGTTATCTTTCCGTATTCAAATTTCTTGAAAATATAGTTGTTGCATAAAACTTGCAATTTTAATGTGTAGTATTAGCTTGTCAAGTTCAGATCTCAAAATAATCACATTTTATAATATATGCGCACTAACATCACTTTATCACTGGACTGCGAATAATTATGCACATACATATTTTTATTACCGCAACTAGAGAATATTTTACTTTGCGTATATTTTATATTTTTGCATATTACACGCATTCATATACGTTATTCATTTTCAGAATTAAGTGACAAAACATCGTGCTATAATCGTTATAACATTTAATGGATAAAACAAATTTCTGCCTCCATTCCTTCAGTTGTCTTCGTAAAATAATTAATTTACATAAACATTCATTTATCTCTGTATCTAAACAAAGCCAAAGTTTTATCTCATTTCTTGCGCTGTACGTAAGATGTACACATCTTCTTAAGATTGGCGATCGAAACGAGCGTGCAACGACAATGACTACACGTGACGTAAGTATTCGATATCCGTGCACACGGGTCATTGAAAATGCCGTTACCGCGACGTTACGTCACTGCTGGAACTCCCAGTTGTACAGATTTCTAGTACATTCAATGGCTCGTGAAAATATTTCGACACTCACCACAAACAATTTTTGTACGTGTACATATAGCCTTTATTGTACGTGTTACGTAGAACATTTTGCAATTTCATTAGTGCTGCAACAAGGCACGATTACCATAATTGGTTAAATTTGAAACGAAACTAAAACTCTATACTAAAAATGCAAGATATTTATTGTAAAAATGTATTTATTAAAAAATTAGTATAGAGCATGAATAACAATTTTGGACGTACAATGCATGTTACAGATGATCTTATTGATGCTTATTAATACAATAGATAATCTACTGTCTAAACATTTTAATGATCTCTGCGAATTATATGCTTGCATTAAATATCTTGTAGTTACTATATACATTTTCAGATTTCTTTCATACTTTATCAACGTAACCATGATAGTCTAGTCTCATTACAGTGTTAATTATATTTCAAAACGTCTCGTGCAACACATATAATGTATATTCATAAAAAGTTTGTACAAGTGTTGAAATACTTTCGCGAGTTAGCGTACGTTTGGAACGCAAAATCGAGCGGAAAGAACCGCGTAACGACGCGTTCTTCTCGTTAATTCGCGCGACTCTCCTTGGGAAAAGATTCAGGAATTACCGTCTGGTATTTCTTGCCAATAACAACTTCTGATTCCCGTGCAAACAACCAGCTACACGAACGACTGAATAAGATTTATTGTTTCGAATTTAGAATACGTTGGTCATAATAAGGAAAGGAGCAAAAAAAAAAAAAAAAAAAATAAAAAAGGCAAGACGCGTTCTCGTGAATCTTAGTCGTGAACGACATCCAACGAGCTAATTAACAAATGATTCATTCCTGGTTGCGCGACAGTCAAGAGAAAACAATATAATTGAGATATATATGTGCGTCAATATCATACTTCGTGTTTCTTGAGTTTATTTGTTCTGAACATCGTTGACGCGTTCTTTGCAACTTGGATTATTGTCAATGATTCACGATCAAAGTATGGACGGTTACGTAAATTTATATTTTATACGAATAGAATTGAGAAAATATAATTTAATTAGAGATTTGTTTCCTCCACTAAATATTATAGCGAGTATTAAAGTTTCAATGTGTCATATATTTTTGCAGCTTTAAATTTTCCATAAATGCACAAACATCTGCAGTCTACTTATCGCTTATTTTGAAATCTAATGGAATTTCAATTATTTACATTTCAATACTTCAATACATTTTTAATAGCTTCGTAATTAGGTCACGTTAATTTACATATTTCCTTTCGCAAGATTGTAGCAAAAATAGAAAATTCACAAAAATCGACTTATACATTTCTCTATAGTCTTTCATTCAATGATTATTTCAACAAAAATTCCATAAAATTTCGTCCGTTGTTAAAGTTTCATCGATTAAATGATTCGAACATATTTTTAAGAAACTGTATAACAAATTTCTTAAAAAAGGATAATACATGACACCTGTATCTTTGATATCACCACGTATATCTTTCTTAAAACTTATTTTATTACTTTTAAATATTTATAAACATCTGTGTCTGGTTTTGAAATGATAATTTTTCTGCTCTTTGCTCTTTACATGTTGCTACGCAGCATTGCTCGAGAAACTGTAGAAAAACGTATTGCAATCGTGAGAAGGTAGACGTGCAGAACTGTGTTTATCTCGCCACGAAACCTGTGAACTATTCAACGCGTGTACGACATGAATCAGCCAGAGGAAATGTAGGAATCGTTTTGTTTTATTAGATTAGCGGTACAGTGAACTGCGTCGCAGTAACACAATGAAACACTGTTCCTTTCCACAGAACACGTGTTTAACGATACCAAACTTTTGGCGCAAGTTTCTATATTTCAATAATACGCGGGTAATTTGAAGTATTTTAGAGCAATGTAAGCATATTGAGCTTCAGATCTTAGCGCAAAGACTCACGTTCTATAAGTTATTTATCCAATTTTGATACCTCACTATCTGAATTACATAACATTCTTCTTTTTTTAAATAAAAATATATTGTATTTATCATAGCACTTGCGTACTAATTATTTAGATGCAAGTATATTAAATTTTGTAAATTTTTACACGCCTGTAAAAATTCGACGCTATGAAAATGAAATAAGAAATCTATTAAAAAATCCTGCATTAAAAGATAATGATACGTGCAAACATTTGTTAGAAAATTAACGATACTAGACATTTTTTTCTGGAACGCAGAAGAATAATTGATATAATTGCTGCAGTTTAATGTAATCATGAGAAACAAACGTCAGCACTATCGCTTTTAGTTGTTAAATGGATGATTAACGTAATGGTACGTATATTGTCCAACTACAATCTATTTCGCCATAAGAAATTTCAAAAGAGGAAGTCATCGTCATTGGATTCTTACGAATTTAAATTCTTAACATCCTATTATACTTAAATACTTCTTTTGTCTGCAGTATCTTCTTAGTATGAAACTTCAAAAGCTGAGGTTCACAACTAGCAAGGTTTCAGCGAAAAATATTATCTCGGGCATGAGGCAAGTTACATGGACCAGTTGGCGTGAAAAATTCACACGTAGAGTTGCTCGAGTTTTGAACAATTTTCCATTCTGAGAACGAACGGGTTGCGCGGCACCGGTCACCTGAAAAATTCAGGCGTCGAGCTTCCCCTATGTATCGTGTGCGAATCCGCATGAAAAACGCGGGAGTAATGCACAGAAAGTGGCATCGTGACGCCAAACGAAAATATCTGAAGAAAGATCTACGAAATTCGATTTACTTGCTAATAAGATAGTTGCAACATGGGAACGGCTGCGGTGTAAAATTTGTATCAAAGAAAGCAAAACGAGATATGTAGAGTTGGGCCGAATAACATGTAAAAGTGGGCACGTGATTCCTCGTGAAAAAATACGAAAAAAATATAGAATGACACTTTTTCATTTTCGGCTTAGTTTTCGAAATAATCCAATTTAAATGTTTATCAAGTATACTTGAACAGGCTGATTCCAGATTGAACAGGAATAAATAATCGATAAGAGAGCTATACGCGTGCAAATATGTCGAAAATGTAGAATAAAATCATTGCGATAATTCTAATATATAATATATAATTCTAATCATATCTTAGTAGAACAATAACGATGAATTTTATAAACCACAATCACATTGTCTTATCTATATTATCTTTATTGTCGTTCGCTCGAGTCGATTTCCGGAATTCTAAATTTAAATTTCTCCCAGAGGTAACAACGAAATTCCAATAAAAAGGATCGGCGTTTTGAGAAAATCGAAAAATTTGAATAAATTACTGCAGAAAGTTTGGAAGCATATGCATATCAGCGTAAACTGGGAGAAAGAAACTTTTATAAAGCGGAGAATTTCTGACAAAAATCGATTTTGGAACGTACCTGGTATTCATCTAACTCCGCGTTAACTTTTCCATTAATTTTACTCTGTGTTTAAATGGAAAGTCCTTGTAAATTAAAAGTATGATTTAGAAATATAATAGCGGTAATAAATAGGTGCAAGCCTAAGTTTCAAGAGATTGTAGAAAGTGTTCTCGGCTTCCTACATAGATACGGTGTGAAACACATTGCATCATTTATGTAGAATGCAGTGAAGTATAAGTAGATAAATCCGATCATTATCAAACAATTCATACGTTACAGGTTACAGTCTATTAATATTTAGTACATGAGATAAATCTTCACTTCGATTCCATCTCTTTAATTAATCAGCTCTACGTGTATTACGTTTCTAGAATCCAATTAAGTTTTTGTAAGTAGATATGGCTGATCATGATCAGACATTCCATACGCTACAACTTACTAATATTAAGTACATGAGACAGATCTCTATTTCGAGTCCACTTTTGTGGTTAATTGGTTACGTTTATAAAAATATGAATTTACTAAAACATTGTTGGTATATTTGCATAAATATTTTTCATTTATCAAATATTTGCAATGTTTGTAATTTTTTACATATATATAATATATATATAGTTTATATATATATATACATATAAAACCAGATGTATGTCAAATTTTTTTTTTTATTTAATATTTCACATTCACAATTTGTTCAATTTGGACATTGGTAGAATTTTTTAACTGTTTGATTATCATGTGGGTGGCTACCCCCATGGTACCATCTTCGTGTTTGTTAGGTTATATCTTTTATGAGATCTGCTGGGTGTTTCCTTTTTAGTCTTATGTGAGATTTGCTGGGTGTTTCCTTTTTAGTCTTCTTTCTATGCTTGATGCGTTGATCGTTTCCGCTGCCAGCCGGTTCGGGTGCGTTGCTATTCTTTCTCTGTACCTTCTTGCGCATCTGCTAATCTCCTCCTTGACCGTTGGTATTCCAAGGTCTTTCCGTAAGTCCTCGTTTCTAACGCACCATGGGGCGTTTATTATTGTTCTACGAATTTTAGCTTGGATTGTCTCTATTCTGCTTATATGGCTCATTGCTGCTGTTCCCCATAGTGGTATTCCGTACGTCCAGATTGGTTTTATGATCGTTTTGTATATTTTTAATTTGTTTTCTATGCTTAGTTTGGATTTTCGACTTGTTAACCAATACATTTGTCTCCTTGCTGTCTGTATTTTGTCTATTATTGATTTAATACGCTGTTTGCACGTGAATCGTGTATCTAAGTGGAGTCCTAGGTATTTGACTTGCCTTGTTTGTATTATATGCGTGCCGTTCAGTATAATGTTTAGTGGTATCTGTTTTCGCAGTGTGAATGTAATGTGGTTGCATTTATCGGGGTTTGCTTTAATTTGTTTAACTCGAAGCCATTTTTCTATTTTTGTGATATGTTGTATCTCAAATTTGACCACTACAATCATGATCCTCGTATCTCATTACAGTGCCAATGAAATTCCGAAGTGTTCTACACATACAACATACAACATAGACGTACGAGTTTTCTATGATAAACACTCACATACTTTCGTGAACCAATGTATATGAAACCTTTATTGATAAAGAAATTTTTCTTATAAATTTAAACATCCATGTTTAAACTACAATTTTTCCTTTGCACTTCCCAATAAAGTTATCGCAAATCCTACACATTCTCGACTTGAACCGAGGCAATGGCGGACGATCACGAAGAAAGTACGATCGAACAGGGGAAACGAGACATGATCGAAGCTGGAGCGTTTGAATAGAATAAAATTTGAAGAAGGCACGTGGCACGTGACGTCGCTGATTTTCCTGATACTTGTACTCTATTTCGTCCTGGCCCGTTCCACTATCGTCTCCTTGTTACTCTTTACTCGTGCAAATTCCGCTCGTTTCACCTTTTATTCCGGAGGCGACGCGTGTCCCGAATGTCGCGCAACGAGGATCACCGGCTGAGACGAATTCATTCTGATCGATACGAGAGCGTCCGTGAAAAACACTGAATATTTTACGTTGAAACGTAGGCAGAAAGCTAACGCCCACGACGCGTTCAAGTCGAAAGTAACGCCAAGAGAATCGAATAGAAATTATGAGATCCTCACCGGAGACGGAATTTTCTTTTCAGTCATTGTAGCACCGATTGAATTTAATGGTTCGATTAAGATGAGAAATAGCAGACAAGATAGTGTCTTAGTGTTTGGCGAAGGGTATTTGGGAAATCGAGGTTAGAATGAAGAACATTCTTGGAATGGAATAATGTAGATGTCGTATATGAATAGAAATACCAATTGTAACAGAGCTTAGTTTGTATAATTTTTACATGTAGAGTTTCCATATAATACTTCCATGTATATGTCACTAAACTTGTTCAGAAATAACGCATGTATATGTACACAGAGATATCAATTTAAGTATATAATAAACTTCGGGCTGTAAAATTTTTAGATGTAAAACAAATGGTCGTGGTTGGATGTAAATCTTATTAAACATATAAATTATAAAAGCTTACTGTTGAATACAAATGAAGAGTGAATGTTCTGCAATATCGTAATAAAAATCCAGAACGACTACAAGTATTGTGAAAGTGCACTTCGCTCTCGAATTAGTATCACCGATAAAATGTAAGTAAAATCGAAGATCAACTGAAACAGAAAAAAAAGACTATCGTCTTCACGAACCTCTTTGGCGAACTCGAGAAGTCGTAAATCGACGAACAAATAAGTAAACAAGTCAATTAAAACCTCCGCTTCGAGACTTTCTCTCCTTCCATTCGACATTCTTGTCGTTTAACACCCCACGACATAACTATCGACGACCAGAGTATAAAACTTTGGTTTCAAAGAAATCAAATTGAAGGGGATATGCAAAATTTCATCGACGATTTAACTCTGATTAATAATTTATATTGTTTTTCGAGGACAATCGTGTAGCTGTTGCCTCTGCACTTTGCGCTTGCAATTTGTTTCAGATGTATTCTCACCAAGTAGACTGCAACGTCTACGAAATGAAGATGGCCCAAAATACAAGTGCAAAGTGCAAGTGCAACAGCTACACGATTGTTCCCGAAAAACCAATATCATGACCTCTCACGGTCGTGAAAGTTTGAAATCTAGGACAGTGATTCAATCGTACAAAAGAGCTACAGTCATTTCGAGCGTTAAATTAACCCAAAATTCAAATGAACCGCAAGTAAATCATTGATAAACCGTGTTCGATAAATACGCTCCATTCGTATTCACCCACATCTTGAAAATATTTCCAACTCGTGCAAACGGAGACATATTTTTGCCTATCCACAGGGACGAAACTCGACGATAATTAAAATATTCAATTTTCCGTGCTAACGCCGCGCATCCTGAAATTCCACGAGCAAGAAACGAAGGGGAACGAGGAAAAAGGGATGGACGATTCTTTCTATGTGCTCGTCCCCGTTCAGTGGCAGGTGCTCGAGAGA